>NC_057403.1:54080296-54232949 GCF_019320065.1 Cervus canadensis | reverse complement strand
AGTATTCTTGCCTTGAGAACCCCATGAACAGTATGAAAAGGCAAAATGATATGACACTGAAAGATGTCTCCAGATTGGTAAGTTGCCCACTATGCTACTAGAGAATAGTGGAGAAATAACACCAGAAAGAATGAAGAGACAGAGCCAAATTGAAAACAACGCCCTATTGTGGATGTGACTGGTGATGGAAGTAAAGTCCTATAATGTAAAGAACAATGTTGCATGGGAACCTGGAATGTTAGATACATGAATCAAGGTAAATTGGAAGTGGTCAAACAGGAGATGGCAAGAGTGAACATTAACATTTTAGGAATCAGAGAACTAAAATGGACTGGAATGGGCGAATTCAACTCAGATGACCATTATGTCTACTACTGTGTGCAGGAATCCCTTAGAAGAAAGGGAGTAGCCATTATAATCAACAAGAGGGTCCGAAATGCAGTCAGTACTTGGGCACCATCTCAAAAATGGCAGAATGATCTCTCTTTGTTTCCAAGGCAAACCATTCAATATCACAGTAATCCAAGTAATCCCCAATAATGCTGAAGAAGCTGAAGTTGAATGGTTCTATGAAGACCTACAAGACCTCCTAGAACTGACACTCAAAAAAGATGTCCTTTTCATTGTAGGGGACTGGAATGCCAAAGTAGGAGTCAAGAGATACCTGGAGTAACAGGCAAATTTGACCTTGGAGTACAAAATGAAGCAGGGCAAAAGGCTAACAGAGAGCCACAATCACAGAAAACTAACCAAACATCACATGGACCACAGCCTTGTCTAACTCTATGAAACTATGAGCCGTGCCGTGTAGGGCCACCCAAGATGGATGGATCATGGTGGAGAGTTCTGTTAAAATGTGGTCCACTGGAGAAGGGAATGGCAAACCACTTCAGTATTCTTGCCTTGAGAACCCCATGAACAGTATGAAAAGGCAAAAAGATATGACACTGAAAGATACACATGGACATCATCAGATGGTCAATACCAAAATCAGATTGATTATATTCTTTGCAGCCAAAGATGTAGACGCTCTATACAGTCAGCAAAAACAAGACTGGGAGCTGACTGTGGCTCAGATCATGAACTCCTTGTTGCAAAATTGAGACTTTAATTGAAGAAAGTAGGGAAAACTGCTAGACCATTCAGGTATGACCTAAGTCAAATCCCTTACCATTATACAGGAAGTGACAAATAGATTCAAGGGATTAGACCTGATAGACAGAGTGCCTGAAGAACTGTGGACGGTTTGTGAAACTGTACAGGAGGCAGTGATCAAGACCATCCCCAAGAAAAGAAATGCAGAAAGGCAAAATGGCTGTCTGAGGAGGCCTTACAAATAGCTGTGAAAAGAAGAGATGCGAAAGGCAAAGGAGAAAAGGAAACATACACCCATTTGAATGCAGAGTTCCAAAGAATAGCAAGGAGAGATAAGAAAGCCTTCCTCAGTGATCAGTGCAAAGAAATAGAGGGAAACAATAGAATGGGAAAGACTAGAGATCTCTTTAAAAAAAATGAATGATACCAAGGGAACATTTCAGGAAAGATGGGCACAATAAAGGACAGAAATGGCATGGACCTAACAGAAGCAGAAGGTGTTAAGAGGAGGTGGTAAGAACACACAGAAGAACTATACAAAAAAGATCTTCATGACCCAGATAACCATGATGGTGTGATCACTCACCTAGAGCCAGACATCCTGGAATGTGAAGTCAAGTGGGCCTTAGGAAGCATCACTACAAACAAAGCTCGTGGAGATTGTAATGGAATTCCAGTTGAGCTATTTCAAATCCTAAAAGATGATACTGTGAAAGTGCTGCACTCAATATGCCAGCAAATTTGGAAAACTCATCAGTGGCTACAGGACTGGAAAAGGTCAGTTTTCATTCCAATCCCAAAGAAAGGCAATGCCAAAGAATGCTCAAACTACCGCACAATTGCACTCATCTCACATGCTAGCAAAGTAATGCTCACAATTCTCCAAGCCAGGCTTCAACATTATGTGAACCGTGAACTTCAGATGTTCAAGCTGGTTTTAGAAAAGGCAGAGGAACCAGAGATCAAATTGCCAACATCCTCTGGATCGTTGAAAAAGCAAGAGAGTTCCAGAAAAACATCTCCCTCTGCTTTATTGACTACACCAAAGTCTTTGACTGTGTGGATCACAACAAACTGTGGAAAATTCTGAAAGAGATGGGAATACCAGACCACCTTAACTGCCTTCTGAGAAATCTGTGTGCAGGTCAGGAAGCAACAGTTAGAACTGGACATGGAACAACAGACTGGTTCCAGATAGGGAAAGGAGTACGTCAGGGTTGTATATTGTCACCTTGCTTGTTTAACTGACATGCAGAGTACATCATGCGAAATGCCAGGCTGGATGAAGCACAACCTGGATCAAGATTGCTGGGAGAAATATCAATAACCTCAGATATGCAAATGACACCACCTTTATGGCAGAAAGCGAAGAAAAACTAAAGCCGCTTGAGAGTGAAAAAGTTGGCTTAAAACTCAACATTCGGAAAACTAAGATCATGCCATCTGGTCCCATCACTTCATGGCAAATAGATGGGGAAACAATGGGAACAGTGAGAGACATTATTTCCTTGGGTTCCAAACTCACTGCAGATGGTGACTGCAGCCATGAAATTAAAAGACGCTTGCTCCTTGGAAGAAAAGCTATGACCAAACTAGATAGCATATTAAAAAGCAGAGACATTACTTTGCCAACAAAGGTCCGTCTAGTCAAAGCTGTGGTTTTTCCAATAGTCAGTCATGTATGGTTGTGAGAGTTGGACTATAAAGAAAGCTGAGTGCTGAAGAATTGATCCTTTTGACCTGTGGTGTTGGAGAAGACTGTTGGGAATCCCTTGAACTGCAAGGAGATCCAACCAGTCCATCCTAAAGGAGATCAGTCCTGAATATTCATTGGAAGGACTGATGTTGAAGCTGAAACTCCAATACTTTGGCCACCTGATGGGAAGAAATGACTCATTGGAAAAGACCCTGATGCTGAGAAAGGTTGAAGACGGGAGGAGAAGGGGATGACAGAGGATGAGATGGTTAGATAGCATCACCAACTAGATGGACATGAGTTTGAGCAAGCTCTGGGAGTTGGTGATTGACAGGGAAGCCTGGCGTGCTTGGGTTGCAAAGAGTCAGATGTGACTGAGCAACTGAACTGAAGCATTCTGATGGTTGACCATGAGGTTTGTTCCTGCAGACTGGTGGAAGGCTTGCTGGGTCATGGTTCCTCCCCTTCCTCTTCATTGACATGATTTTATTGAATCATTTGAAATTTTAGTTCTCTTACTGGATTGACCAATTTCTGTTTTTTTAAAAAGACTTTAGATTGTATGGAAACTCAAATAAGAAAGTATACATAGAAGTGTGATTTCAATGAGTATTTCATTTATTTTTATCTTTCCAAGAGAAATCCAGCCTGAAGAGAAAAGCTTAGCAATTCTTTAAGAACATTCACTTCTTATCCTAATGTGTCTTCCCCACATTGTGAATTAAACAGCCGCTCAGAAGGTAGCGTGGATCTCTTTTACGTGGACAGCATTCCTGTTGTTGGCATTAAATAAAGCAGCATGAGTCTTCCTTCATGTTTGCTTGGGCTTCACGTCTACAGTATCGATCATCTTTTGGATCCTGCTTGTTTGTTACTGCTTTTGTATCCCTTGAATGCATTTTCTGGAATTCTTAAGCAGCCCACCTCCACCCATCCCAAGTGTGTATGAGAGTCAGAATTATTTTGCCTTTTGCACTTGAGTAGTAAACTATAGAATAGAATTCTATGAAAACAAAAAGAAATACTTTTTTTCTTGGAACTTTCATAGCATTGCTGTCTTACAGTATTGATCTTGGTTCTTTAAGATCGTCTGTTGAGCTTGTAAATTTAGTAATTTAAATTTAATAATCCTTTGATTTCTTTGAATACTTCCTTGTTCTCGCTTCCTTTTTTCCTTGACAGTCTGCTTATTTTACCTGTTAGAATTTCTTTCATGATACAGATTAGAATTTTAACTTCTTTTCTGTTTCCTATGTTTTGTTTACACAGATTCATTTCCCCCTGTTTTAATAGTAACCCTCTTTATTCCTGTTTATTGCCGCCTCTCATGTCTTTTGATTTTTTGTTGTCCATTCATATTCAAGAACTGAAATCATTAATTTTTTGGTGGATGTGTTTCCTAGGCACATGGGAAGTTTACTGTTTCTCTAACAGGCTTTCCCTGTGAAGCTCCGCCCCCGCCCCCTGCAAAGTTCCCTTGTTCCTTTTTGTAATGATTCCTTCCTCCGACCTTGAAGCCATGGATCTGTTTTCTGTCCTTAGCTTGTGGCCTTGTAAGTCTGATGCTTCTCTTAGTGTGATGCTTTAGAGAGTCATTGATTAGTAGTTCATCATGTTCATGTATCATGTCAACCTCTTGATATAGATTTGGCTTCTTTTCAGTTTCTGGTGGTTATGAGTACAGTTGCTGTAAATTTCAGCATACAGGGTTTTTTTGTTTTTTTTGTGTGTGTGTGTGGACATTGTTCTTCATTTCTCTTTGGTAAGTGCTTAGGAGTAGGCTTGCTGGGTTGTGTGGTAAGTAAACTTTATAAGGAACTGCCACCCTTTTTTTTCCCCTGAGTTGCTATGCCTTTCTGCATCCCTAGTTGCTTCACATCCTTGCTGGTAGTTGGTATTGTCTGGAACATTTTCCCCCATCATAAGGCCCATCATTTTGATTTTCTTCCATAAAATCGTAAGGTTTTTATCTAGACTTAAAGATCTCTCTGCAGTGGGACTATAAAGGAGCACCAGACAGCGTTGTCTGTTTACTGGGGAAAGGGTCTTGGGGGTTCTGGCTAATTATTTATAGGATTGATGTAACACTTTTTTCTGAAACTGTATGATTTGTGTATGTTATGGGATCTGTGATTCTTTTTTTTTTTCTTCCCAGTATATTTTTGGAGATTTTAGCCCTGATGAATTCAATCAGTTCTTTGTGACTCCTCGCGCTTCAGTTGAGGTAAGACAAAATTTTGTTTTATTGAGTGCATGCATAGATTTAATTGATGATTATGTTTTAGATCTGTTGTTATTGTTGTTGTTTTATTTATGCCTTTTAAATAGGAATTCCAATGTACAGAAAAGTGTGGAGGCTAACATGAAAAAAATGACTGGACCCACCCATTGGATTTGACTACTGCTATACTTGTAAATAGCAAAACATTACAGAGACAGTTGAAGCTTCCGTTGTATACTCTCATTCCCCTTATTCCCCAGAAATACTGAAACTCTGCCAAAAATGCACAGTACGTTTTGTTTTCTGGCTGTGATTTTCACCTCTTTACTGTGCATGTACTGTGCACTGTTGATTGTTTGGTGAAAAATGTCTCATCAGGGGCTTCCCCAGGGGCTCAGTAGTAAAGAATCTGCCTGCGATGCAGGAGATGTGGGTTTGATCCCTGGGTCAGGAAGATTCCCCTAGAAAAGGAAATGGCAACCCACTCTAGTATTCTTACCTGAGAAATTCCATGGACAGAGGAGCCTGGTGGGCTACAGCCCATGGGGTTGCAGAAGAGCCCTGACTTGTGACTAAACAACAGCAATAAAGTGGTATCATACTGTATTCATCATTTTGTAGTTCGTTTATTTTAAGCTAAATATTCTTTAGATTTATTTGGACATTTTGTTCTTGTTCTTTGATTTTAATTGTTAAATTTTATTTTTTTGGCTGTGCCCTGTGGATCTTAGTTCCCTGAGCAGGGAATGAACTTGGGTGCCCACAGCAGTGAAAGCGCAGAGTCCTAACTACTGAATTGCCAGGAAATTCCCCATTAATTGTTCAATATTGAGCTTACCTGTTTTCATGTTGAGGGGGACTATCTAGGTCTTCAGTTCTTCCATTATTATAGAAATGTGGCAGTAATCATATTTTGTTATGTCTCCTCATGCTCGTCTGTGGGTTTCTCCAAGAAATACTCCTAGGAATGGAATTTTGGTGCCCTGCAAGGAATAAGCATCTTCAGCGCGTCTGCTTTCTAAGTGGTTGTCACAGTCTGCACTCCCATCACTCGTGCATGAGAGTTTTTGTTGTTGTTCAGTCACTCAGTCATGTCATACTGTTTGTGACCCCATGGACTGCAGCACACCAGGCCTCCCTGTCCCTTACTTACCATCTCCCGAAGTTTGCCCGAGTTCTTGTCCATTGCATCGGTGATGCCATCCAGCCACTCATCCTCTGATGCCCTCTTCTCCTCCTGCCCTCGATCTTTCCCAGCAGCAGGGACTTTTCCACTTTTCTATTGAGTCAGCTGTTTTCATCAGATGACCAAAATACTGGAGCTTCAACTTCAGCATCAGTCCTTCCAACCAGTATTCAGGATTGATTTTTCTTAAGATTGACTGGTTTGATCTCCTTGCTGTCCAAGGGACTTTCAGGATCCTCTCTTCTCCAGCACCACAGTTTGAAGGGATCAGTTCTTTGGTGTTCTGCCTTCTTTATGGTCCAGCTCTCACAACTCTACATGACTGCTGGGAAGATCATAGCCTTGACTATATGAATCTTTTAGATCCCATTAAAAAGAAAAATTTTTGAGAATTCCCAGTATGCTGTGCTCAGATGTTCTGATTGTGTCCAGCTTTTTTTTGACCCCATGGACTGTAGCCTGCTAGGCTCCTCTGTCCATGAGATTTCCCAGGCAAGAATACTGGAGTGGGCTGCCATTTCCCTCTCCAGGGAATCTTCTCAACCCAGGGATCGAACCCGCGTCTCTTATGTAAGTCTCTTGTATTGACACTTGGATTCTTTACCACTAGTGTCTCCTGGGAATCCCCATTCTCAGTATAGACATACTTAAAATTTTTGTTAATCTGATGGAGTAAGTGGATTTTTGTTGTTTTAATTTACATCTCCCAGATTACAAACATTTGAGCACCATTACATTACTTTCACATGTCCATTGGCAGTGTAGATTTCTGCTTCTGTTAATTACCTGTTCTATATCTTTTGTCCATATTTTTATCAAATGGCTTGTCTTTTTCTTATTGATTTGTAGGGTTAATCTTTGGGAGTACATTTTAAAGTTTTAATGTCATGTATTTTTTTTCCTCATAGTTTGTAGATTTTTTTTTTTTTTAATTTTTTATTAGTTGGAGGCTAATTACTTCACATAGTTTGTAGATTTTTAAAAATCTCTTTTAAGAAGTTTTTTCCTTCCCTGAGGTCATAAAGACATTTAAAAAGTTTTTAAAGTTTTTGTTTTCACTTTGGTATGTAATTAAACTTGAGATTGTAGTGTTGAGTGTGTGTGTGTATGGTATTGGTGGTGGGGATCTAACCTCTCATCCCATTGCAGCAGCAAAAAGATTTAAAAATATTACCTTCTTATTGAAGGTCCTGAGTATTGACCTCACAATATGGTAGCACTGTTTTCAGAGTAAGTTGGTTTGGTTTTGTATCTAATACAAATAAATTTCAGCTTTTTCTGTTGCTCAGTTTCCTTTGTGAGATTTTGTATTTTTGCTTAAAAAATTCTCTATTCTTATAAGTAACTATATAATTAAAGAGAGAACTTTGAACAATTCTTGCAGTTTTATTCTGCTGCATTTCTATTACATCCAGTTACCACAAAGGGGTATCTTAGAGGTGATGGAGGTTTGCTGCGTTAGAGGCACCATATGCAGTGTATAGAGTAAAAAAAAAAATACACACGTTTTCTGTGCCTGAACTCATTCTGGCATTCAGTAATTCCCAGTTATGCACTTACTAGGTTAACAAACCAAAGTAAGTGTTTTAAACACACTGAACAGAAAACAGCAGTATGGCCCTGGGGCATGCCGGGGGCTCTGTTTTCAGACCCTGGCTCTCCTACTCCCTAGATTGTGTGTGAGTACAGTGTGATTTCAAAAAACAAGACTTTGAGTGCCTTACAACTTAGATTTTTATCACCAGGGGGCACCCTAGTGTCATCAGTGGAGTAAAGGCTATGTCTGGGAGTTTGCTGTCTTCTGTGACTGCAGAGGGATGTCATCTTGAGTTGTGGCTTTCCCAGACACACTGTTTGGCTCCATGTGTCCACGCCAGTGGTAAAGGCTGGGGTACCGGATGGGAGCATTGGAGTGGTGTGTGGAATGGTCTACAGGCTCAAGTGCCGCCCACCTGGGCACAAAGTGCTTTGCCATGATGAATGCTGGAATGGCCCTGTGTGGTGAAAATATGCACTGCTCTCAAGTCCAGAAAGTGGTCAGCTCCCTTTGTTTTCTTGGGCTTCCCTGGTGGCTCAGACCGTGAAGAATCTGCTGGCAATGCAGGAGACCGGGGTTCGATCCCTTGGTCGGGAAGATCCCCTGGAGAAGCCCCATGGACAGAGGAGCCTAGCAGGCTACCGTCTAAGGGGTCACTAAGAGTGGGACACGACTGAGTGACTAGCAGTTTTGTTTTTTTAGCTTCTTATTTGTCATTAATTCTCTCAGGAGAGTACTTGGAGGGATAAGCTTTTATCTCTGAGACTGTTGCATTGACTCCCTAAGAGTCAGTAGGAAATCAGCTGAGGCAGTAGCTCTGAGACAGTTGTGGGCCTGAGCGTCTCCTGGGCGCCTCTGGACATGCCGACCCTGGGGCCCCGTCCCGGCACCCCAGGCTGTCGTACTGCCTGTGCTGGAGCGTGCAGGCTTTGAGAAGTGCTGCGGTAGAAGCCGTGTTAGGCTGTGATCCTTTTGTTCTTTTGTTCTGCCTTCAGATAGCAATTATCTGTCCATTTACTTACCCCTTTCCATTCTAAACTTTCTCATTTCAACCATTCCAGCTCCTAAGTATTATGGAATAGCCAGGAGGGGCAAACAATGGGCATATTCATACCTTCCTGCATCTTACAGAGAGCCCAGGCACTGGCCATTTTGCTGTCTCTCTCGCAAACAAGGAGTGCGATTGCCAGCTGTGTCCAGTTATTTAAGATACCCTGTCAAAAAGAGAGCTGTGATTCTCAGGCTTCTCTTTCCAGCTGCTTTGTTCACTGTCCCCAGGCTTGGTTCCTGCCTGTGGCTGAGTGGACGTGTAGTGATGGTGAACAACGTGTGCAGATGGCCACTGGTCAGTGGACAAAGACAAGCGTTTATATGCTATTTGATGTGCACTCTGCAACTCCTGTGAAACAGAGGGTGTGTCGTGAGCCTTTTGTAGCTGGTTGACATGGCCATTGGAGCCCGTTTTTTATTTTTTGCCTCATTTTCGGATCTGTTTGATAGCAATCAGTATTGGAAAGCATTCTGATGGTGTTTTAAAATGAAGATGTTTAATCTTACTGTCTCCCCATCTGTGTTATTTTGTTAAAAATAGTGTTATGAGAAGTTGCATGGATAAATAGCCTTTTAATGACGGTTGCTTTAATGAAATAGCATGTGTTGAACTTTAACAATTTGTTGAGTTAAACTCTTTTCCCCTTCCCTGGGCAGCTTCCTCCATACGGCGGGACAGTTCTGTGTGGCGCACAGGCTGCTGGTGACCTCCCCGACGGTAAGCCCTGCCCTCTGCTCCCCAGTGCACGCGCTGCGGGTGCAGGCTTCCTTCCTTTCCTTTCCTGCTTGATGTTTTTGCTGTAAACTCCAGTAGCTTTAATCACCAAACCACTTTGGCTAATGAATTAAAGTTTATTCTGTGCTTCAGAGTGTCAGACTTCCAAGGTGAGTTTTGGAAATAATTGCTCATTTCTGTTTGTTTTGTAAGAATCCTCTGGCACAGGAGTACCCTTCACAGCCAAGGCTGTCTGTGTGGGTTCTGGAGTGGGCTCTCTGTTGAGTGCACCGGCTGTTGGGCCCAGAGCTGGCAAGTCTCTGAGTACGTGCCTTCCACCCGGCTCAGTGGCAGCTCGTTTCTCTTGTCCTGAGTTTGCGGCTATGTCCACGCCTGTCATCAAGGCTCTTGGGAATTCAGGTGACCTCTTCACCTCCTGTCCTGTTATGACTGAGTAGCTGGCTGTCTCTGTCCCAGACACTGAGCTGATCACTGGGGGTGATGCTTACTGAGTTGCAGCCTTCTCATGTATGTCACAGTGTCACTAACAGTAGGGTCCTCTCGTCTTGCTGGCTGCCACTGCACGTGTCAAACCTGTCTGGACCGCCTTTCAGTTTGCATCGTGCTCAAGGTCCTCAGTGGCCTTGGAGAAGCTGGAAGCTGAACCTTTTCTTTGAGAGCAGTGATTTGGTTCCCTGTTTCTATAGCATGGTCAGAAAGGGTTTTATTATAATTTAGATTTAAATATAAACCTTGCAGAGACCATGTAAACTTTTTATCTACAGACAAATGAGAAAGTGATTTTTTTTTTCCATTTATTTTTATTAGTTGGAGAAAAATATGGAGCGCTTCACGAATTTGCATGTCATCCTTGCACAGGGGCCATGCTAATCTTCTCTGTATCGTTCCAATTTTAGTATATGTGCTGCCGAAGCAAGTATGAGAAAGTGATTTTATCTAAAATTATTAGCAGCTTTATAAGAAACATAAGGTAGGACAGTTCTAATGATGACTTAGGACGAGGATAAAATAAGAGATGCCAGAGGGACCCAGGCACCCTTGCTGGGCCTCCCAGCCTCTGGGGCCCCCTTGTTAATCTGTGGGTTGAGGTGCTCCCTGACTTCCAGTACTTGGCACACAGCTGCTGTGCTGCCAGTGTTTGCTTGGGCTCACAGATGTCTCGCTGTCTTCCCTGTTGTCAGAGCCCTGGTTCAGGTTGTGCCTTACCATCCTCCCAGGGGCTTTGGCTGCAGACGAAGGCTCCCCCTCCCTCTCAGACCCCCAGTGTCGCAGGGCCTCTCCCCTCTGCTCCACTCTCTCCTCCTTGCTCCCACCACGTCCCCCACCCACCCCAGGCTGGCATTCCTGCTCAGTTAACGCTTCCTGGCCGTTTCTCTCCGTTCTCCCCTCTCTCCTCTCAAGTCCATCTTTTAATCTGCCAAAAACACAGCTGCTCACACTGAGAGAAGCCAGCTTAAAGGCCCCCGTTCCCCAAGGCCTCTTCTGTCCTGTTGTGTAATTTTCATTTCTCCTACGGTGCCAGCTCACTGTCCAGTAGTCCGTGAGTCTGCCCCCCTGTTTTAGGCTGAGTTCAGCTGTGGGCGGTGGAGACCGCAGCGCATCCGCTTCTGTGTGCACGGTGCAGTGTCTGCAGAGTTGTAAACCCTCGGGAGGGTTTGGATGAGTGCTTGAGAGTAATTTGTTCTGGCACTTCCCACCACGGCCGGCTCCGCACACTCTAGGTGGGGGCTCCTAATGTGGCCTTTCTAAGTTAGTCCCCAAAGCGGGAAGTAGCCCTACCCCCTCCCCTCCCCTCCCCTCCCCAATCTGGTTATCCTGCCAGCTCCTCTGACCTCTCTGTAGTTTCTGATCCAAATAGATCTCTTTTTGTGTGTGTTGAGGAGCATTCTGTTTTTTAAATTTATTTATTTTTATTTGAAGGATCATTACAGTGTTGTGTTGGTTTCTGCCATGTACCAACACGAACCTCCCTCCCACCTCCCACCCCCTCCCACCCCTCTAGGTTGGCACAGGCCCCAGTTTGAGCTCCCTGAGTCATGCAGCAAATTCTCGTAAAGCTGTAGAGGCTTTATCTCACCCACCCTCTGCTTCGTCATTTCCATCTTTGATGTCTGTCTCCCTATAGATGTAATCCCCTGAGGCAGGGACCTTGCCTTCCTACTCTCTGTACCCCTCCCCCTTGATAATAAACACTGCACATGGCTGAGAGCGCCATGATTGTTGACCTGACTCACTGTAAGCTGATTGGAGAAGTCAACTGAGGAAGCCACTTAAGTAGTGGTTCTCAGACAGACGTGGGCATGAGCATCTCCTGGGTGCCTCTGCGCATCTCGGACTTCAGATGCCCATCTGGGCACCCCAGGCTACTGTACTGTGAGTGCTGCAGGGCACAGGCTTTGAGAGGGCCGTGTTAGGGTGTGTTTGTTGTGTTTGAGCTAATTTTCCTTCCCCCAACAAATCTCCTGCCTGATGATCCAAGTGCCCATGAGCTTGTAGGCCCTCCACCACTTTTCTAGCCCGACAGGTTGGACCTTGTCCAGACTTCTCTGCCCTGGAGTGCAGTGGATGTGTGTGTCCACAACCCGTGTTCCTGCATAAGAAAAGGAACTGAACTGTTCTGGGTAGGACTCAGCCTTGCAGCGATTTGGTCAGACTGTCCACAGTCTGGTAAATGTTTTGGTAACAACTATAGCATATCAGAATGATTCCATTAATATCACATCACATTCTGGAGTGTTGTATGTTACGATAAGATTAATGATTACGATGTAGAACGCACTGTGTCTGTCAGGAATAACCAAACTCTGCACAGGCTGCGTGGTAGAGCACATACTAACTTCACTGTGACTCCTCATGTACGTCCCAGTCTCTGAACGGCAGCCTCCCTGCTTCAGCTACATCTGTCATGGTCCACAGAGCAGCTCTGCATCCTCGCAGCCTCAGTGGATGGAGCTCCCTGGAAGCAAACTGGACAGCTCACTTTTAGGGATAATGGAGAAATACATTTCCTTTGGTGATTGTTTTCAAAATAAGGAAACCACGAATCAGTGCTCAAGGGCCAGAGGATTGAAATTGTCCTCTCGGTATCTCTATAGATGGTTAGCTGTAACCATCATCATGTTCTTTTTTCAGGAATGTTTTGCTGTCTGGCTGGTGTATTCTCCCCACTCGCAGGGTGTGTGATATCAAACCAAATGGAGAATTAGAAAACTATTTAGGGCCCTGGCCCCTCTGTGGGGCTGTTTTTTCTCCTCTAAAAATACTTCCAAAGTAAAATATATTCAGTTTTCTGAGTAGAATATGATTATTTTAGTACTGTGATTTTTTTTTTTCTTGAAATAAACGCCTTGAGAAAAAGTGGGCCTCTTGTGCTAGACTTGAGAAATCTTCAGTAGTGCATGAAAAATAAATTAAAAAACACATCCTTTCCTAACTTCAAAATGTTTAACTATTTCATCAGATGACATTGGTGTTTAGTTTCTGTTGAGAAACTCATTTGATTCTGAAACTCACCCTAATTTTCAAGATGTTATCTGTGAAAAAAATGTCCATCTTAAATGGAAAGAACGTGTGGATTGTTGTCAGTGGGGAAGAGGTATTAAAGGATTTCAAGGAGATTTTTAAAGGTTTGCAGTCCTAACTTTCTTTTGGGATTTTTGGAAGCACCGTCCTTACTCATGGAGTTAATCCAATATGAATTAATTTAGGAGAAGTCACAGGCACTCATGCAAGGCCATTTTTGGGCTTCAGTTAAGGTTGTTAATAGAAGAGTCTGGGAAATGGATAATTTGAAAGAGTGCTTTTGTATAATTCATACTTTTTGAATTATTAAATTGGACAAATTAGAGAAACCATATATACATATATATATACATATATACATATATATATATATATACATATATATATATATATAAAAAATACATAGAGAGTGTGAGCAAGCAGTGGTTTTCAAGTCCCCAAGTTGGTCATCTTGATTTTTAAAAATTAAGTTTTCCAAAATATATATGCCCTAGTCTTAGGTATAAAGTAAACTAATAAAATCAGATTGCTTTGAGGGACATGTTCAGACAGGCAGAATAGCATTTGTTTCCTATTCATAGTTTCATTTTAATTTCTACCTTAACTACCGTGAGTACAAAATGGATACCAGCTTCTGTATTTCATATCTTCAAACTAAATACAATTTTGTGGTTATTATTTATTTCAGCAGATTACTTATTTAGCACAAATTAAATGTTATAGCTTTGTTAATTACTGTAAGATTTTAAGGTTTCAGTTTCAAAAAGAAATAATTACTGAGACTTTCATAAGTTGTATAGCTGTGTTCTTAACTAGTGGGATATTTACTGATCATTTTCTTTCTAAACAGGGCACGACTATCAGAGAATTGAATTTGGTGTTAATGAAGTAATTGAACCCAGTGACACTTTGCCGAGAACTCCCAGCTACAGTATTTCAAGCACATTGAATCCTCAGGCCCCTGAATTTATCCTTAGCTGCACAACTTCCAAAAAGCTCCCTGATGACATTGATAAGGAAGTGAACTACAGCTCCGCCAACTGCCAGTACCCGGGCCCTGCCCTTGCCCTGGATGGCGGCTCTCATGCCGAGGCGGAAGCTTTAGAGAACGATGGTGTTTCGGGTGGTCTTGGACAAAGGGAGCGTAAGAAGAAGAAAAAACGTCCCCCTGGATATTACAGTTACTTGAAAGACGGTGGCGAGGGTGAACCTTCGGCGGAAGCCCTGGTCAATGGCCACGCCGGCCCAGCAGTCCCCAACAGTGTAGGCGCCGAGGACGCAGACTTGATGGGGGATGTGCCCATGGCAGGAACCCTCCGGACTTGGGGCAGCCCTCAGGATGCCACGGACTTTGTCAGCGACGCCGGGCCTGCTGGGGCTTTCCCCGGAGCCCTGGACAGCGGGGCCAGGACTGCAGGGCAGCCCGAGGTCTGCCCCGGGGCCAACTCAGAGGCCTCCTGCCTCCCTGCCGAGGCCGGCAGGGACACCCTGTTGAGGACAGCTGTGGCTCAGCCCTCCGTGGGGACTGATACTACTGAGAACCTTGGAGTCACTAATGGACAAATACTTGAATCCTTGGGTGAGGGCACAGCTGCCAATGGGGTGGAGTTGCACACTGTGGAGAGCTCGGACTCGGACCCCGCCAAGGCCGAGAGCGCCCCACCTCCTGCGGATGCCCCGGCCTCCGCAGCGGGCACTGTGCCTGCCAGTCAGCCTGCCAAGTCGTGGGCCAGTCTTTTTCATGATTCTAAGCCCTCTTCCTCTTCCTCACCTGTGGTTTCTGTGGAAACTAAGTATTCCCCTCCCGCCACGTCTCCCCTGGTCTCTGAAAAGCAGGCGGAAGTCAAGGAAGGGCTGGTTCCAGTTTCAGAGGATCCTGTAGCCATAAAGATTGCAGGTATAGTTCAAAAGATAGAGGTCTGAGGCCAAGATGGGAGCAGACAGTCTGTGTTCAAATGAATTTCTGAACAATACCTGTGCCTTATGTGTCACTGAAAGTAAAATGACATATGAGCAGAATGGGGTGGGGAGGGATATCTTACTTTTACATTAAGTGGAAAATCCATGTCCGTTATCAGTCATTTTCTGTTGACATTTACATTTCCACGTCTTGCCTTCTGACCAAGTAATTGTGCTCCCTTGTGTGACTAATGGATAGTCCTGTCTGTGTTCCAGTTATTACAACCTCGGGGTCGTAATCCCTGAGGATTCTACTAACTTTGGAGTTATTTCTTAGGATATAAGAAAGTATTGGTTTTTTTTCTTTTTAATGCGTGTATTGTATTGAGTAAATGGATTTTATTCAGTTTTAGCACAGCAAGGCCAACTCGACTGGAAAAGAAAAACTGCAACAGTTTGGCCTGAAGTTAATGTTTCATTTGCTATGCTAAGGCTCAGAAGGTAGGGCCAGTTCACAATAAAACTGTAAAGCCTCATGGCTTCTGTTTCTAAAGTTAAAGTGGGAAGTCAGAGGCAGGAGCGTGTATGTTTTTACACATGACTAAGAAGCTGGGGCTGTTTCTCAGGATTCATTATCCAAAGAGTACCAGTAGCCAGCACTTCAGATTCTTACCCCATTAGCCCAGTTAAAATGAACTGTCTTTTTTTTTAGTTTATTGGCTGCATTGGGTGTGTGTTGCTGCTTGAGGTTTTTCTAGTTCGGAGAGCAGGGGCTACTGTCTGGATGTGATCATGCTTCTTATTTTGGTGGCTTCTCTTGTTGCAGAGCACAGGCTCTATAGTGAGGGCTTAGTGACTCAGATGGTAAAGCATCTGCCTGCAATGAGGGAGACCCAGGTTCTATCCCTGGTTTGGGATGATCCCCTGGAGAAGGAAATGGCAACCTGCTCCAGTACACTTGCCTGGAAAATTCCATGGATAGAGGAGCCTGGCAGGCTACAGTCCATGGGGTCACAGAGTTGGACACGACTGAGCAACTTCACTTTCTTCCTTCATTTCCTTCTTTTAGCAGTTGTGATGCATGAACTTAGTTGCCCCGAGGCATGTGGAACCTTCCTGGATCAGGGATCAAACCTGTGTCCCCTGCATTGGCAGGCAGATTCTTAACCACTGGATCACCAGGGAGGTTCTGAACTGTCTTATTAGGCTTTAATGTTTGCTGGTTTAACATTTTGGCATTCTGACAGCATTTGGTACCAGGATGACGGTGAAAGCAGTAGAGAGGTGCAAAATGTATACTCTTTTACGAATGGTCAGAATTCCATCAAATATAAAACACATCCTTTTGTTGGTAGAAAGATGACAGAAGCAATACTTGAAAAAGTTTTTAAATGAGCATTTTATTCCTATACAAAATACATTATTTTGAGTAATCTAGGTGTCTGGGTTTCTCTTAAAATGAGAAGTTAATTGATAGATGCATCAGCATTTTGGACTTTTAAAATGATAACTTTTAGGTTATTTAGGTGAATTTTTTATTGTAACTTTTTAAAACGTGTTCACTGCAAGGGAAAGCTGTAAGAGTCAAGGGAGAACAGTAACAGCCTTTGTGTAGATCATTAAGTTAAACATCATTCTTAACCTGTAGTGGGAGATGCATGGTATGATGCTTTTAAAAGGGGACATTCTAATTTTAAAGTCAGAGTGAAAGTGACAGTCGTTCAGTTGTGTCCGACTCTTTGCGACCCCATGGACTATATGGTTCATGGAATTCTCCAGGCCAGAAAACTGGAGTGGGTAGTCATTCCCTTCTCTAGGGGATCTTCCCAACCCGGGGATCGAACCCAGGTCTCCCACACTGCAGGCGGATTCCTTACCAGCTGAGCCACCAGGGAAGCCCTTAAAGTCAGAAAGCATTGTCATTATGTTTATATTCCTAAAATTGCTTCACAGTGGGTGGTGGTGGTTTAGTTGCTAAGTTGTGTCTGACTCTCTTGTGACCCCATGGACCGTAGCCTGCTAGGCTCTTCTGTCCATGGGATTTCCCAGACAAGAATACTGAAGTTGGTTGCTATTTCCTTCTCCAGTGGACCTTCCCAACCCAGGGATCGAACAAGGGAGTCCTGCATTGTAGGTGGTCTCCTGCGTTGCAGGCAGATGCTTTATTGCCCAGCCACTGGGGAAGCCCACTTCACAAAGAAAACCTCCATTCCTGGGAAATTTCCTCAATCTTTATTTAAAAGGAGAAAGAAAAGATTCATTTTAAATGTTTTAAAGCATTCTAGTCAAATAACTTTAAATGTGGTTTGATACATAGTTTGCTGTGTATGTTAAAATCTAGTTGACTTGCTAAAATCTGATGGTAAACTACTCTCTAGAACATTGTTAGGAAAGACCCTGGTGGTCCAGTGGTTAGGACTCGGCACTTTCACTGGGCCAGGGCCTAGGTTCAAGTCCTAGTTGGGAAACTAAGATCCTGCAAGCGATGCAGCTCCTCCAAAAGAGAAATAAAATAGAGCAACACTGGGTGCTCTTAGTTATTTGTATTCCTGTAGAGTATTGCTACAGTCTAATCACTTTTGAATTGATGGTTCCCCATTACCTCCCCCCAAGATTTATTTTTTTTAACCCTGTTTTTGATTAGGTCAGATAATGTTTTCATTATCTGAGCAAAAGCATGGTTCCTTTTAAAATGTTTCATTCTTTTGAGCCTGGTTACTGAACCTTAGAAATGCAGAATGTAGTTGCTGACGGTTTTCAACTGAGTAACTGTTGGAGTCACACTGAGCTTAGGTAAAGTAGATTGTTTAGAATTTTTCCCCCTTTGTCATATTCCCCTCCTGGGAGGTTTACTTGATAAAAATGAAAGGCATATTGAGGTTGTAGTTGGTCAGATCACTACCGCAGACGTAACTTTAATGGTAGGCCCACTTACCTTAAGCAGCACTTAACTGTGAAATTCTAGCTCCTTAGTTAAAAGATCTGTTGATGTTGGCTGTCATGGAATTTGACTTGCATTAACATCTAAGCGGTTCTGCTGAGAGTAATTTTTATGTGTATCATTTTTATTTATTAAATTTGGGAAAGAAACAGGAGGAAACAGCAGTTTGAATAAGTTTATTCTCTTTTGAGTTCTTAGAAGGATATTAATATCCACAGGCCAATTTTTGACCCCAGGGTCATTTATTTTGGGTGTCCGCATTTCTGGATCATCTATCTGCCCTGTCATTATGTCTGTGCTTAATGCATGCTGGGTAGTTTTGTGTAACCACAAGTGAAATGTAACTCAGATCAACTGCACACAGAAAATAATAGTCATACACAGCATTTTGGAGTGAAATGTAGCCAGATTTCAGTTACTCATGGTCTGTTTATCCATTACTGCATTGCATTCTGCTTTTACGTTCTTTGGTGGCAAGGCCATCTTCATGGTGTCATTTGTCAACATTTTGTTCCATTTGCTGTTTTTCTTAAGTGTAAACTCTGATTTAAGCAGGTGACGGAAGGGAAAAGCACTTCCCCAACCTGATGGGAAGCATGAACCTGCACAGGAGGCCTGCAGAGGCTTGGGGAGGCTTCCATGTTTCAGGAAGTGGTTTATGTCAGTCTGAGAGGGAGTATATGTCATTTTTCAGTAGGAATGACTGAGCCAGGAGATGAGCAAAAGGAACATGAAAATCTTAATTCTTATAGCTTGTTTTGAAACTAAGTGCAAAACCTGAGGCACAGACCCATGTTGAGAGTAAGTGTGACAGATACAAGCAGAGGGGGCAGCCTCAGCTGGTGCTCCCTCCAGAGCCTGGAATGGAACATAGCCTGGTGAGTGATGAACATTAAACTCCTCCTGGGCTTTTACTGGGGATCACTTGTCCTCTCCCAAACCTGAATTATATAAAATGCTTTCAGATCACACACAGAGTTATTTCGTTCTTTATGTTTTGCTTTCAAAACTGTGCACCAGTGTATTCTGTTTTAAAGGTGTGTAAATAATGGTGGCAAGGAGAGAGACCAGGCTGAATGCCCAAATAGGAGCAAGAATTCTAGTCTCAGAGAACTCTGTAAACTGAGGTCTTAGCTGAAAAACATTCTGTTCTGTGGGGTATTGAGGCTCTAGTCATGCCATTTATTATGAATTTTAGTAAAACACACTTAATAGATGATTTTATACTGTTTTAGACCTTAAAATTGTCACTGGAGAGAGCCATAAAATCACTACAAATTGGATCTGCTCAGAAAAATGAATTCTTGGATCTGTATTTATTTTAAATAATATACCCCGATTGAGCTTTGCTTTGGTGGTTTATAAATCATATCTATTTTTCTCCTGTCCTTGGGAAATAATTTCTCCAGTGTTTTTCATTCTCTTCAAATTCTCCCAAGTAGCCCAGGTGGTGACCATGCAGCAGGCCCTGAGTGGGGGAGGTCCAGCCCCTGTGTGCAGACTCACATGGGTGAGAGTTCAGTTCACATCTGACTTGACAGGTGTATGTCCTTGCAGGTGTTTCTGTTCTGTATCCTTTATAGACCTCCCTATATGGGACTCCCTCTTCCCCTATGACAAAATGTAAGTTGATTTGTCGCCAATGGGTAATGGCACATTCTGGTCACTTAACAGTCCTCCACCTGATAAGATAACCAGGATAGTGTGTGTTCTTGCACAGTGATGTAATGAGGAAGAAAACACTTGGAGAATATTCTAAACAGTTAGGAAGATGACAGAAAGGCAGGTCAACAGCATCAGAATGTCACTGACAAGCCAACTGTTGAGCCTGAAATATCAGTGAAAGTTCTGTGCCTTGCGTTTTCATGGATTTTAAATGTTAATATGACCTCTAGGTGTTGACTTTAGGAAAACAAAATTTGATGCATAAAATATGTAAGAATAATCATGGCTTATGGACTTATACGTTTCACAGTGTTAGTATTGCCATTGAGTTTATAAATCATTTCATTTGAGTGATTTGTGGTAAGGTATGTGGTTTACTGTATATGTCTTGAATTGTAAGAAAGGCTCTTAACCACTCAATGTTTTTGCCTGTCAGCAGATTTCATAAGGTTGCACTTTAATTCAGCCATTTAATGTTTGAGCTATTACAGAGGTGAGAATAACGGTTTCAATTTTGTATCTTCTGTGTGATATGGAGTCAGTGCTGGCATTTTATGCCATTCCTGTAACACCATTCCTCCGCAGACCTGCCAACTCCTGTGGAAAAGATGGCTTGAAGAGAGCACCCTCCTAAAGTTACTGTCTAAACAGATCCAAGTAGTAAATTATACATACCAACAATGATGGATTGAAGAGAAGGCTTTTCAGGGGGAAACTTGTTACTATAGTCAACTTCTGACAATTTGCCATGAAAGAAGGTGAAATAGATAACCAACAGTGATGACTTGGGACCATAAGTCAGATTTAAAGTTTCAACCCCAGGAAATACCCAACTCTCTCTCTCCCCTTTGGCTGCCCTTCCTGGTTTTGATTTTTTGACCTCCATAATTACAGTGCTTATTGGACTTTAGCAAAATAGTAAATGAAAACAGTGATGTTGTTATAAAAGGAACTTAATTAAATAGTGGTTATACCAAAAGATTGAAAGCGGTGTTCATTCTGGCTTGTCTGTACATCGTGAATATTGACTTCTGAATCAGAGCAGTACCATTCATTGATTCTAGGAGGACTCACTGAACAGGATGGGGACTGTTAGGATCACCTTTGTCTTCGCACCTGTGTGGTTGGGGCGGGAGGAGAGGAGCAGCAGTCCGTGGGCCGTCAGGTGTTAGCGTCTGCATCAGTGTGTAGCCGTTGGCGCTGTGCCGGGGAAGAGATGCTCAGTGCACAGTGTTGTAAGACTGAACGTTAAGAGAAGAATCTCAGACAGTAAGATACTTAATCTTCATTTTTTCCACAACCTTTCTTTCCTTTCAAAATATACACACTCACAAAGTATTCAAAACTTAACTTTAAGGAATTGAAGCAAACATTTCCATTTGAAGCACTGAAAAATGTTGGTCCTCTCAGACTTCCATCCTGTAGTCCCCTTCCTTCTCTCTCACTTGTATCAGCTCTTTATTTTCTGATCAGGATTAGGACCCTCTGTGAGGCACTGACCCTGTGAGACATCATCCAGACCCTCCCCATTTCCCTGCAGGGGCGGCACTGTCTGCCCCAGGTTGCAGGGTGAATGAAGTGGTGGAATCGGGCGGCAGACCCTTGTTTCCTGGCTTGTCTTCCTGGACGAGCCCTTAGCCCACTTCTCTGTTGGAATCCCCACTCCTGCAGGCTTTCTGAGTGGTGATGGAATGACCTAGGGGCTTCCCAGGTGGCTCAGTGGTAAAGAATCTACCTGCAGTTGCAGGAGCCGCAGGAGACATGGGTTTGATCCCTGGATTGGGAAGATCCCCTGGAGGAGGAAGCGGCACTCCACCGTTTTTGCCTGGAAAACGGTCAGAGGAGTCTGGTGGGCTACAGTCCAAGGGGTCACAAAGAGTCAGGTGTGACTGAGTGACTAACACTTTTCACTTCAACTGCACAGGTTGTTCCACACAAACTTGTGTGGAGTCATTTGCTGTAGTCCACAGCTATTAGTCTCCAGTTTACTTCATCCTGTGCGGCTGGTGAACACTCACTGTGTGCTATCTATGGTCTATGTCAGTGGGTCACGGTTGGCCTTGCCTGGAGGACTGGCCACGGAACACGATAGGAGAGGAGCAGCTGGAGCTCTTAGCAGAGAGAGAAGCAGGGGGAAGGAGGCGAGGAGACCTGATGGAGCCAATATGTGTCTGCTTGGAAGTTCTGTTCAGTCAAGTACTTGTGTCTGACTCTGCGACCCCTTAGGAAGCTCTGTTACCTGCAGTTACTGAACAAACCACTAGGTGATACTAAGAGACTTGGCATTGGGGATGAAAGAGTGAAACTTTTCTGTTTTTTTTTTTTTAACCTGCCTGCTCCTTGGGCAACCCTGGGACTGGTTCAGGGGAAGGGTTGATGTAGAACTAAAGGTTCTGTCCAGTCAGCACACGCCATTTTCCAGATAAATGTTGGAAAGGAATCAGATAGTAGTCAGTTGTTTTTTTTTTTAAACTTTATTGCATCTAAGATATGTATATTCAGGTATATGGATTATATGTGACCCCATGGACTATAACAATCCATGGAATTCTCCAGGCCAGAATACTGGAGTGGGTAGCCATTCCCTCCCCTATGGGATTTTCCTAACCCAGGGATCAAACCGAGGTCTCCCGCATTGTGGGTGGATTCCCCACCAACTGAGCTAACAGGGAAGCCCAGTAGTCAGTTTTAAATCGGCTGTGTTCACAGATTCCACAGGGCTGGGATGCTTCAACCTCCAGGTGTTCGTTCAGATTATTCTGGGCAGGCAGCTCAGTGAAGAGCGTGAGAGGGGAGGTGTTTTCCAGCCAAGAGCAGTAAGTTCCTGACCCTTTTTGCACCTCCTTCCCCTTTGAGAGTGGAGTTGGCCTTGTCATAAATGATTTTTTTAAAAAAATCTGACAAAATACACACCCAAAGCACCTTTAACCATCTGTACATGCATTTCTGAGGCCGGTAAAATGGTTGTGTGGAGGAGAAGTTTCAAATAGGATCTTGCACGCATGTCCTGGTCATTTGCTGTCTGTTTCCTTCATTGTCTGTACTGAGTAGGAATTGATGCTGTCAAGCCCCTTCCCCTCCTAGCCCACCCCCACCTTGGGACACTTTGCTTCCAGCATCATCAAGGAAGTTGATGCTGCTATTTAGCAACCCCCCTACGCCATAAACCGTGTTGAGTCTGCCCTTCCCCTGTTCCTCCCTCCTGCCATCCCAGGATCTCCTGAGCCCCTGCCGTCCCTGTGTGTGCTTCCTCTTGGTGGAAGGCACCACACTCAGTTGGAGAGATTTCCTCTGGTGCCATTTGCTGTTGCACGTCTCCTGTCTCCCTCCTCAGCCAGGCTTCCCGCCCCCAGTGCCCTCCACTCTGGCTTTCCCCTCCTGAGGCCCTCCAACCTGTGTCTGCCTCCACTGCTGGGTCCAGCTGCCCTGTCCTCGATCACCGTGACAGTTTCTCCTCAGCCTGTCGCTTGGATGGGGGTGGTCCAGAGGCTCCATTCCCCACCCATTGCTCTCAGGATGTACGGCCCTGAGCTGCAGGCTCCCGTGTGCGTGTGTGAGTGGAGATGTGTCACTGGCTGGTCTGTGAGGGTCCGCGTACTATTCACTGGTACCGTCCGGGCACCCTTATTCGAGCTTCTAAAACCCTCAAACTGAGCCCCTCATCTCGTCATAGTCCCCCAGAGCCAGCAGCGAACCTGCTTGTCCACATGCATGTCTCCTCTGGGCGGAAGGCAGCCTGCCCAGCTAGAGACACTTCCAAATTTCCGGTGCCGTTTGCTGTCTCAAGCCCCAGCCGCCTCCGGTTTCTCCAGTCCTTGGATCCAGTGGAGCGTCCCCTCCCCTGCCCCCGCCCCCCCCACCCCCCAGCAGAGCCTGCACGTGTTGGCCCCCCCGCCCCCCAGTCTTCAGGCTCTGACCGGCAGGGCCACCCCTCAGTCATGTCTGCCTGCAGGTCCTGGCTCCCAGGCAAGGCTTAACCAACAGCAGCATGGCATTTATCAGAGGTCCTTGTGTTAGGAAGTTGGTTTTGAGCTTTATGACTGTGTGCCCCATATGGACAGCCGGGGGTGGGAGGAGAGGACCTTGGCAAACTTAGTCTTAACTGAACAGATTCCATGGCCTCTCTTTTGAGTTGGTCATGTTTCACTTTTTAATAAATGGGAAAATTATTCTCTATGCTTCCTCAGTTAGAGGACAGAGGGCATTTTATCCTCACAGGAGAGAGGGAGGAAGTGGGTGTGTTTGACATTAGAACCTTGCGAGTTAATTTCTTCATATAACGCTTAAGTCTGGGACCTGCCAGTGCAGCTATGTATTTAGAAAAGAAAGGCTTCTTTTGTTTTGAGTGTTGCCTTGGGGTGGGTGCTGATACCAAATTCGTGCTCCCTTGTTGCACTGTTCACAAGTCACGGGAGGCAGTGTCGTGTGGCTGCAGGTCATGAGTTTCGGGTACTGACTATGCCTCCTGGCTCCTGTGAGGTCACAGGCAGGCAAGTTAACCTGGAGCCTCAGTTTCCTTTTGGTGAAAGGGGATGGTAGGGCTACCCCGGGATCTCTGAGGATGAAGCACAGTGAGTTAACACTGTGAGCTGGAACGCACTTGCCGAGAAAAACTGTGGCTGTCACTGTTAAAGGATTCGTAAGGGGACACAGGGGACCTTGTAATAAAACAGTTCTATTTAAAGCATAAAACATTATTTTATTGCTATTTTAAGACCGGGGAAAAGTGATGTCAAAGATGAATCTGAGGATAACAAAGCTTGTTCCTAAGTCTGTTGCCTAATACTGTTAATACTGTTTTTTAAGCCTTTTCTGTTTCTCATTAAAACAGTTCTTGTGCTTCCTAGTTGATAAATGTCAGTGTTTGGGGGTGGGGGCAAATACCTTTGAAAATTCTAATCATTCAATAATTACATGCTAGTGAGCTGAACGAAGCCTTGATGGAGCCTGCCTTCCCAGTGGGTGTGACTGTGCTCTGTAGTAAGCCGTCAGCTCCCAGAGCAGAGCAGGAGGATTGCTCCTGAGATGCCGTTAACGCCTTCACTGTGCTCCCGTCTTTCAGAGTTACTGGAGAATGTCACCCTGATTCATAAACCGGTGTCATTGCAACCCCGCGGGCTGATCAACAAAGGAAACTGGTGCTACATCAATGCTGTATCCTTCTCAGATGCTGTCCCCAGAGCTGGCTTTCTGCAGCATCCTCTTCCCAGGGCACATTTGACTTAGTTCAGCTTCTGTGGGGCGTCCACAGAACTTTGGATTTGAAGTTTTGAATCCAAAACTTTGGTTCCTTATTGCTTATCAACTGGGTTATTTCTGACCACCCCCCCACACCCTGCCCCCCCCCAAAAAAAGATGATGACTGACAAAATCAAGCAAGTTTAGTTCTCATTAAAATGGTCCTGAAAAAAAAGGGTGGGGATTCCTGAATAGGGTAGAGGGACCACTTAAACTGGAAATGTTGTGCTAATTGACTTAATCTTGGTTAAGTCAAGATCTTGTTTATAAATTCCTTGATCACAAGGCAGTTGTTGTGGGGATTATTTGGTTTGGTCCCTTTTGTGTTTACATATCTCAGTTGTTCAGTGTTCTTGGCTTATTGAGTTTTGTGTGCTCTTTCCACACTCTGGAGCGTCAATTTCATTTCCTTTACGCTTCCTCACTGCTGTTATTTAGACACTGCAAGCCTTGGTGGCTTGCCCGCCGATGTATCACCTGATGAAGTTCATTCCTCTGTATTCAAAAGTGCAAAGGCCTTGTACGTCCACACCCATGATAGACAGCTTGTAAGTAAGCTGCTGAGAGCATGTCAAGGAGTGGGCTTCCCCCTCTGATAATTAGATTCACATAGCAAAGTTTTTGATTTCCTATAAATCAATCTTGTTAGTTCTTTTTTTTTTTTTTAATTTACTGTTCATGATTTTGTATGGAAGTTAACCAGAAATGCAGTTGTTTTATCTGTGTTCTTCAGTGTTAGTTGAATAAATTTTAATGTTTATTTATTTATTTTTTTAATGTTTAGCAATTTGTATCTCTTAAAAAGATTTAAGAACTCACTAGCCTTTACCGCATTGGTTACCTAAAGTTTGCTATCTTCATACAAGGTAATACTCTACTTAGCCATCAGGTCTCTTATAGTGATAGTATGTCTTTTTTTGAAAAACGTGTTGACTAAATTCATTCATGTCTTCTATTTTTGCTTTATATATCTAAACTGTCATTATTAACATGATATAAATTATGATATTGATGTTGACATTGAAAAAAAGTGTACTAAACATTTTTTCCCCCGTGTTTAGTGTTCGGCTAATGAATGAGTTTACTAATATGCCAGTACCTCCAAAACCCAGACAAGGTGAGTGGGAACAAGGGCTTCTGATATCACTACATATGGGGAGCTATGAAGTCAGATGACTAAGACTGAGAAATTCAGTCTTGCTGGGAAAAAAATGTCTTTTTACATGCAGGTTGCTATACCTAAGCTCTTAAGTTTGGGCGACGATGGGGGGAATTTTGGTGATCATGCTTTTTGTCATTTCAAAAATTGCGTTGTGAAAATCTGTGTCCTGTTTCCGTTGCAGCTCTTGGGGATAAAATCGTGAGGGATATCCGCCCTGGAGCTGCCTTTGAACCCACATATATTTATAGACTCCTGACAGTGATCAAGTCGAGCCTGTCTGAAAAGGTGGGAACTGACGTTCTGTAGTGGGCGTGAAGCTCATGCTATACCCATTGTGTGTTTGCTGCTTGCCCTCTGCTTTCAAGTGTGCGGTGAAGCAGGGGTTCAGTGGATCTGGGCTGGCTCTGGAGGCAGTTGCTAGGATGGGTTAGAGTGTGGAATGACTGTCATGGGGGTCAGACAATGTGTGTATCATTTACTGTGACCACTACTGCTGTGTGTTCATTCCATATATTAACTTACTTCCCCCTATGCAGGTAGTTAGTGTGATAATTGTTTGCTTGTTACGTTTGAGGAAAGTGAAGTCACTGTCCAGGGTCCCAGCTAGGAAGAGGCGGAGCCTGGCAGCCAAGCCAGCTCCTTGCCCTCTGAGGGACTGCCGCTGCGGGGCCTGGGGCCCTGAACCACGCCAGCATTCGGGAGGGCTGCTGTCTTCCTCATGCTCCTGCTGCAGCAGCTCCTGGGCCTGTGACTTTCTGACGACCTACATTTTTAATCATGCACTGTGCTGCTGAAGGCGTGGGGCTCAAGGCCATGGAGGTCTTGTCCAGGGCCCTGACGCATGGCCTTGAAAGGAAATCAGGGCAACCTTAGCACAGTGAACTGGAGCATTTCTTTCCTCCCCGATGGAGTTTGTGATGAGTCAAGACGAGCAATGAAATGATGGTCAGGGAAATGCTTTAGGAAACAGTGAAGGAAATTCTGTTAAAACTGAGTGAAGTAATATTGTTTGAAACCCCGTGGTTTAACAGAAGAGTGGATACTCTGGGCAGTCCATCAGGATACCACCAGGGGCTCTTCCTGTGCTCGCAGCAGAGCCTTGAGCGTTAAGTTTGGAATTTAGGGATGTTTCTGTGTTGGAAATGCACACATGGAGTCATTGTGCCCTCTGCTTTCAAGGAGCTCATCCTCCAGTAAGGGAGTTAGATCAAGAATTTAAGAAAACAGGCAAGACAAGCTCTAAGGTAGATGCGTGTCCAGATGCTTTAGAAGACCTAGGACGCCCCCAGCTCAAGGGGAGCAGAGGTAAAGCCGGGGGCTTCCCCTAGCTGAGCAGTGCTGTGATCCTGTGGCTTTTATATCACTGTTGGCTTGTTGGGGTCCATGTGACACCCCCTCAGGATTAGTGCTTAGCTGGAAGATCTCACAGGACTCCGGAGCTGTTCCTTCAGTGGGTTTAGCAGAGCCTGAGGACTCGGGCAGCGTCTGCAGTCTCGAGACTCCCGTTCAGGTGCAGCCACACAGTCCTCACTTAGGTTCTCCCACGCCACACTGGGGCAGCGTGTGGGATGTGGTCCACCCGGTACGCTCCTTGGAGTCTCGGTGTTCAGGGGTTGTGTTAGGGGCCGGCTGCCTCACACAAACCCAAATTCCAGACCCCCACAAGGAAAGCCAGCACTCAGCAGAAACCACACTGTGTGCACGATTTGGGCATGCTCCCTTCCTGGTTCCCAGAATGGGGGGAGCCCTCCCGAAACCCAAGTTCCCAGATGCCAGCTGAGGCCCAGCCCCGCGAGCAGCTCTTTCCCAGCCCTGTGAGCTCTTCTCTGTGTCTCGGGCTGTGCCAGCCTCTGCCGTTTCCCACAGACACACACCAGAAGCCCCCGTCCACAGCTCCAGTTACACGAGAGTAAGCAGATCTGCTCAGAGACCGCAAGCAGAAGAGCTTGCAGATCCTTGAAACATGCCCATGGTTATGCTCCAAAGAGTGGAGCGTGAAGTGATCATGATAAATTACACAGTCAGACGAACCCATGTGAGATGACACATCTCTGTGTGATTCATCTACCAGTGATTGTGCTGATGTGTGGAACAGGCAGCTGAACCTTTAAAGGAGTAGTCTTTCACATGTAACATCTTTTCTCCCTTGGTTGCCCACTGTCAAAAATGGAAGGAGACATACAGAGGTTGCTAATTTTACAGCTTACAGTGTGCATGGGGACCCCTGGAGTTGTGCAGTGGGGTGGCCTAGACATTGAGTTCATGTTTTTATTTCATTTTAATAAAAAAGCAACTTTTAAAATAACTTATCATAAAGGTAGTGTCTATTTATTGTAGGAAATTTCAGAAGTACAGAAAAGCAAAATTGAAAAAAACAAACAAAACACCCTTTTTATTGCTTAGAGATAAATGTTTAATCTCCCTCCCTCTCCTCTTCTTCACCATCTTAATTGTCAAGAAAAAATCCATACGGTTTTGGGGAAACTCTTTATGTTAAGTCTTATTGAACATTCAGGAGAAGGCTAGTTTGTATATGCAGATAATATATTCTGTGCAGGCCTTGGAGAGTAATCTGTTAAAATTAACACGATCCTATTGGACCTTCTCAGGGTCGACAAGAAGATGCTGAAGAGTACTTAGGCTTCATTCTAAATGGACTCCACGAGGAAATGCTGAACCTAAAGAAACTTCTCTCACCAAATAATGAAAGTAGGTTACAGTGTGCTTACTACAGAAGCGTGTAGAACATTTCTTTAAGAATCTTTCTTAGACAAATGCTATATATAATCCTCATATAATAAGTTGCCTTCTCCACAATAGTCATTCACCCTTCAAGAATCACTTGTTTGATAACTAGTTACTTTTATATTGCTTATTATGTACCACTGAGAATGTTATATTTTGTATATGTAAAAATTTGTCCAGAACCTTTGCTTTTTTCCCTACAACTTGTAATTAAGAAAATAATTAAACATAGAGAAAAGCTGGAAGAATAATTTGGTGATTACCTGTATGACTGATGGATTCTACAGTTGTTACCACACTGTCCTTACTGATCTGTTTCTATCCCCCTTGCTCCACCAGAGGAGTTTTTACTCTGAAAGTGATTCAAAATCAAGTTACAGATGGTGGTTTAGTTCACTTCTCCTGGTAAAACGTGCGTCCCCTGAGGTAGGGGTGACTTTCCTGGTACCCTGAGTCCCCTCGCAAGTGAAGGAGCCTGACTGTGATTACACGGCAGAGTCTGCATCCCCATCCCACCCGTGTGCCCCAGGTGTCCCCTGGTGTCATCCATCCCTGGTCAGACCAGCAGGGACACGGGGGCATCGTGCCATTGCGTTTGTCCGCAGTGTACCACTCACCCTGAGTTCACTCTGACACTGCAGTTGACAGATCTGTGTAGGTGGCTCGTGTAGAACCTTCTTTTATTTTTGCTCTTTGTGTTAATGTGTATATAGTAGCCTAAGCAGATGGTCTGCTTTTCAGAACTTACTATTTCCAATGGACCCAAAAGCCACTCAGTGAATGAAGATGAGCAGGAAGAACCAGGAGAAGGAAGTGAGGACGAATGGGAGCAAGTGGGCCCCCGAAACAAGACCTCAGTCACTCGCCAAGCGGACTTTGTTCAGACCCCCATCACGGGCATTTTTGGTGGACACATCAGGTTTTACGCTTTTCTTTTTCAAAAATACTTGTTTATTTGGCTGAGCTGGGTCTTAGTTGTGGCATGCAGGAACTTCCATCTATAGTAGCAGCATGTGGGATCTAGTCCCTGACCAAGGACCAAATGCAGGCTCCCCGCATTGGGAGTGTGGAGTTTTAGCCACTGGACTGCGGCGGAAATCCCGGTTTAGCTTTTTCTGGAATAATTTAGCATGTGCATTTTTTTAGTGTTTTGCCATTTTGCTGGAGGGCGTGGTGTAAGATTTGTCCTAAGACATTTTGGGTGGGATGGTTTGCCTCTGCGCTGTGTGCCTGCTCTGTTCTCGGGCCTCCTGACACTCGCCTTGCCGGCCCCACAGGACCCATGGTGGCAGCCCTGTGGAAGGCAACACCCCGCCGGTCCACCAGTGGCTCCTGGCCCCCCTCAGCCCTGAGCACACTGACATTCCCCCCGTCAGCTGCTTACAGCCTGGAAGGAGGAGAAAGACAAGTTAATGGGAATACATGTTTCTTTAAGATATCCGTGTATCTGGTTGGAGGGGTTTCAGGCCCTGGAGCCAGCTGAGCTGGGAAGTTGAGGGAGAAGCTTTTACATTGAGGAAGACACGTGGCACCTCCTTGCCCTAGCGCCCTCAGGCCAGCTGCCCTTTGCTCATTCACGAAGTCCTTCTAGAAAGTTTTTGCTTATTTAGTTACGTTGGAGCTGTTCAGTACCACGTGATGTGGAGTTCAGTAGAACTTGTGCTGACTCCAAGGACCTCCTTGCTCCTCCAGAGTCCTCAGGGACCTCATTACAGATCAGTCTTCTCCTGAAGGCCTTAGCTTCACCTCCAGGAGTGTTTGTTTTTTTTTAAAGTGAGACTCTTAGTTTTCCATTATTCTAAAAGAAGTAATGCCCTTTTCAAGGCATTGGAAGTTCGGTCTCTCTGCTAAAACAGCTTAGGTTGAGTGCCTTTCACGATCAGGCCTCCCAGGCTGGTCCCTCGACCTTGAACGTGTGGTTCCTGTGCCCTCACTGTGGACTGGACTCTGCGGGCCCCTTCCTGTTTTGGAGTCTGTTGCGTCAGTCTCCAACTGAAAGGTTTTCTCCTAAAATCCACCCCCTTCTGGGAGCTTTTCAGTTTCCCAAGGAGACCAGCACCTTTCTCCACGTTTCCCACCCTCTTGGTAAAGTCCAGACCCATCACTGCTGTCCGCCCTGTTACTCTTTGGGACCAAGGGAACAGCCGCTGCTCTCTGGGCCGCCGCCTCACGAGGGCCTGGGGTGCTGCCGTGCTGTGTGTCGGGGAAGCGGCGGGAGAGAAGAAAACCCTGGCAGGAAGCTGCTGACCTGCCCTTCACAGCAACTCCTCATGAAGTCTAACCACTGTCCACCCGTTTATTTGTGTGTAAATTAGGGAACTTGTGATGCAGTCAGAGTTCTGTGTTGAGTGCCTTGCTGAGGCTTGATGAGACATAGCCCCAGCATATACTTTTACTCAGAAAAACTTAGACACAGGAAAATGAATTGGAAAACCAGCAAGGAAGCAAGGCTGAGCTGCGTCCGCCTCCCTGTCTCACACACCCTGCTCTCCTTCCTTTGTGGAGTTGTTTTCAGGGGTGAAGGCTACCCAAGATGTTCTGTGTACCTTGGAGTTCACTCTTATTAAAACAGCCTGCGAAAAAATAAAAATAAAAAAATAAAACAGCCTGCGGGGACTTCCTTGCCGGTGCCGTGGATAAGAATCCGCCTGCCAGTGCAGGGGACACCAGTTCAATCCCTAATCTGGGAAGATTCCACACGTCGTGGAGCAACTAAGGCCGAGCACCACACTACTGAGCCTATGCTCTAGAGCCTGTGCTCAGCAACGAAGCGTAGCCCCTGCTTGCTACAACTAGAGAAAGCCCGTGCAGAGCAATGAGGACCCAGCACAGCCAAAAATAAAATAAGAAAAATTTAAAAATCAGTCAGTCAGTAAAACAGCCTGCGACACTTTGAGAGGATACAAAGAGAGCCAGCATTTTGACTGTGGCAAGATCGTCACCTTTGCTAACTGGTGCATTAAATAAAGCAGAGAAGGCCTTTGGAAGCCTTCCAAATTTCCAGCTGGTGGATTGAGTTGCTAGAAATTCTTTCAAGGTGGTATTGAGCAGAGTTACCTTAAAATTCAGCATAGTTTTGGCGTTTCTGTCCTCTCCTGTCACCTGACAGAGATGCTGAATTATCTTGCTTGTGGCACCGTAATCTCGTTTGTTTTCCTGTCCTGCTGCGTAACCTCACGGGGCGCGGGGAGGCGGGCTCTTAGGTGTGCTGTGCTCTCCACCCCCAGGTCTGTGGTTTACCAGCAGAGTTCAAAAGAGTCCGCCACCCTGCAGCCGTTCTTCACCCTGCAGCTGGACATCCAGTCCGACAAGATACGCACCGTGCAGGACGCGCTGGAGAGCCTGGTGGCCAGAGAGTCTGTCCAGGGTTACACCACCAAAACCAAACAAGAGGTGCGTTCGCTGTCTGTCTGGGATGTTTGTCCTGGGGCCCTCCGTGGGGCGGGGGGTGGGGGTTGCAGGGGACACGGATCTGGAATGAGAAAGAGTGGGTTTCAGCTCTGCTCCTCAGATCAGTTGTTTAACATTTTTTGGACTGAAAGCGTCTACGTTTGAGAATGAAATGGCTGAAACATCATCGTCTCTGGTTCTGACTGTGGAACTGTAGTCACATTTTCATTCATTCATCATTCGTGTAGTGTGTGAGACACTCGACTGTAGATACTCCATGGGGATGTAGAGATGACAGGGCCATTTCCACCCTTGGGATCTCAGTCTGAATGGAAAGACAGGTGAGAAAGCGTCTGGAAACCAAGAAAAAGCCAGGTGGTGGTGGCCCCTAGGCTTGCTTCCCCAAAGCCTGACACCCTTCAGACACCTTCAGCCAGACAGGCGGGCACTTTTCCGAAAGTTTGCTGGGTGTTTTTTCTGTGCTGCCATCTTTTGGATTGTGACTTGAGCAAGTATTTTCTACCGAAAGTATTCTCCATAGAAACACAGGAAGCATCACCACGTTTGAAGGTACAGAGAACAGTACATAAAGAGGTTAAATTTGCTTCTGAAGATACATTTAAATAAAAAGCAGCATTCAGTAGACTTTTGAAAGTGCTTAAGGGGCATTTCAAATGGATAAAACTGGAACTGTTATAAAACCAATGGTTAGACCAAACATCTTTAAGGTCATTTAGAGCGTCTAATGCAAGAAACAAATTGGCCTCAGCTTTCTCCGTATTGTGAGAGTTACTAAAAAATGAGTCAGTAACGTATGTAATTTAAGGTGTTACTAAGTAAGCCTTTGAATTTGTATGCCAGTTTAATGCCCTAGGACAAGAGTTCTTAACTTGGCCTAGGGCCCCGAGCTGCGTCTGTAGGGATGTCAGCATGTGCTGAGGGAGGTCAGTGGCACTCAGAACGAGCCCGCGGGCCTCTGTAGGGACCGGTGCCGCAGGAGGCGCAAGGCGCCGGCCCGGCAGGCTGAGGCGGCCGCCCGCAGTGAGACGGCGCGCCCGCTGTGCTCTGTCTCAGGTGGAGGTCAGCCGCAGAGTGACTCTGGAGAAGCTCCCCCCTGTGCTCGTGCTGCACCTCAAGCGGTTCGTGTACGAGAAGACCGGCGGCTGCCAGAAGCTCGTCAAAAGCATCGAATATCCTGTGGACTTGGAAATCAGTAAAGGTAACAGCGGTGGAAGGCAGGAGTGTTCATGGCGACACTGTGGTGATGCTGGAAACCAGCCAGTTGCTCGAAGCTTACGCTTTTCTGTCCCCTGTCAGGATTCAGAAGCGCGCTCTCCTGATTTTTTCGTTCTGCATTTCTTGACTCCTTAATAGAGTTTCAGGTTAAAATTCTCACTAAAATGGCTTTTTAAAGACAAAGTAAAAAAAAAGAATAAGCCATATGAACATATTACTAGGTGAGAAAAATACTAAAAAATATAAAAACTTTATGGATCAGTGGTAATAAATACTTTTCCTTACACTGAAGATTAGCAACTGTGGGAGCAGCCTGCTTAATTGGGCTTTCTAGAGGATGGGAATGTTGCCCTCTGGCGCCAGTGGCCCTGCTCAGAGCTGCGGCCCAGCACCAGGTCTCTGCCAGGTCACTGGGGCTCCAGCATGGGCACTTTGTGGTCCAAGCACCCCATTGTCCTGCTAAGAGTGAACTTGAAGGAAAACTTCCCTGGAAAGCTTCAGAATTTATGAGAGATGTTATGTGTGAAACTACAGTTCCCTCAGGAGCATAACAAGCTAAAGGTGATGCTCAGAGTGTCCAGGTGCCTGGAGACAGAGGACATGGATGCGGTCCTTGGGCTCCTGGAGGACCAGGCCTACCATCCTCCTCCTCCCCACCCTCCCCACACCACCCAGCCCTGTGACCTCCTAGGCAGCAGGACCTGCCGGGCATCGGGCCTGGGATCACCTGCTCCCCAGGGGCCTTGTACTTCCTCTTCCTACAGTGGGCTCTGGCTTTCAGCCCTGTTCTCAGGAGTGGCTGTCTTCTGCCTATAGGTGTGCTCCAGTGCCAGTTCATGGTCTGCTTGAGGACCAGAGAGGGGAAGAAATGCCCACCAAAAGTCATCTCACTGTTTACTGGAGTTTTGTGATCTGGCTCACATGGATAACGTTTCACATCTTAGGCTTTCCAGGGCTGCTTTGTTTCTATCTTGTTTTTCCATTTTTTAGAACCTCTGCCTGTAAGGAGTTTCTAGCATGAGCTTGAGGCTCACTGCCCATCCTCTGATGGGTGGGTTCTAGTGATGTGGTTACTGCCTCGCTGCTCAGTTGCCTGCAGACGAAGGGCTGGAGTGCTGGCAGGTCTCCCTGGTCCACCGGGTGGTGACTTTAATGGAGGCCGCTGTCTGTCCCTTTCTGACACCCTAGTATGTCAGCACTTTTATAGATTAAAATTGTTGATATTTTGTTTTTCAGAACTGCTCTCTCCAGGGGTTAAAAATAAGAACTTTAAATGCCACAGAACCTATAGGCTGTTTGCGGGTAAGTAAACTTTGTACAACATGATATTTCTTGGAAATATCATTATTATTAAAACAATGATTAAAAGGTTTTATACGCAGGTACAATTTTGTACTGTTGTAATACCATTTAATGTAGAGAAAAATTGTTGGTATCCCTGTGGACTTTATTAGTCTGGGAATCATTTGAAAATGTGTGTTTTACCTAAAATTTGGTGTGTTTGCAATTTGACAGAATGTCCTCTTGGCTCTAAAGCCCAGCCCAGTGTATGACCTCGTTTCACACGATGTTTCTGTCTGGGAGCCAGAGGAGTGAGGTTGTCGGGCTGGGAACCCTCCCTACTGGGGCTGGGGTGCCCATGGCCAATTGTGTTTGCTTTTCTGGCCATTTTTATTAGAATTTTCTAGCTTCTCTCCCACTCTCCTTTTGTGTTGCCTTCCATGAGCCTGTTTGTAATGACTGCTGTTTATTGGCCCTCACCAGTTCATTGACCTTTCCACCAGATACTTCTTATGTAGAAGCCCATTTAGTCCTTGACAGTTTGCTGAGAGGAACGCGGTGCTGTCCGCATTCTGTAGAAGAACTCACTGAAGCTGTGGAGGAGCACTGATAGCTCCGTGCCCTTCCATGGCAGAATAGAGCCTCGCACTCTTGCCCTGGGTCCACCCCCAGTGCTCGGAATGTGGATGTGGGCCCTGGTCGGTGGGTGGTTCAGAGGCTCTGTGAGGAGGTGTAGGGCCCGGTCAGCCTTTTCTTCCCACTGGGTCCTGCTCCCTTTGACTTGTTCTTCTCCTCAAGGTGGCTCATCACAGCCTGGCCCCAGCCTGCTGGAAGCTGGTGGGCACTGCATTCCCCTGGCCTGCTGTGGGCTGGATGCTTGGAGGCCTCTCTGCGGCCTGCCTGTGAGGCCAGGGGCCCCCAGGGTGCAGCCTGGCCCCTGAGATTTGTCACTGAGGTCCCAGGGCACTAACATGTTTCCCTGAGTCCCCTGCAGCTCTCCCCTGGGGTCCTTGCAGTGGGGGTGATGTCACAGGCAGGATTAGGAGTCTCGTCTCCTGGTCAAGGGGACCATGGTGAGAGCATGGACTCCACCTGCCTGCACCCCTGAGTCCCCATTGTGAGCCTTCCGACCTCAGAAATAAAGTCACTGGATGGGTTGCAATTTTCTGTACAATGGGAGTAAAGAGGTACTTATTTAAAAATGGTTTTGACTGTGGGACAAAGAAAACGAGTTAGTACAGTGCGTAAGCTTTTGAAAATCTCTGGTTCTCAGCTGTGCTTCTGTGACAATGAGCTTGCTGGGTATCCATGACAACGTCACCACATTAGCTATGGGGTTACTGTTTAAGAAGCCCGAATACAGGTAGAGGCTTCTCTTCTGAATATTTAGAATGAAGTGTCTCAAAGGAAATGCAAATCAGTTAAATCCACAGGTCCTTTCAGTCCCAGTGACCTGGTCACTAAAAAAAAAAAAAGAAAAAGCCCAAAACTCTTTCCCACGTCGCGTAGGCCTTAGAGGGGAAGTGTGGCAACCTCTCCGCTGGGGACCTGCAGGACAAGATGAAGCCGCCTCCTGGTGTTGGTCCCTTGGCTGATTTCCCACCCAGTGGCCCTACAGTCTTGCTCTCCTCATGTGACCAGTCACGTTCATCACTGGTGGGCCAGGGCCCTGTCCCCTTTGAGCCCCAGCAGGGCCCAGCTCTAACCAGCCCAGGTCCCTGGCTCAGGGCAGGTTCAGGTCTTCTTTACAAGGGGAGAGTGCGCTGACGTTCAGGTGTATTTGTTGCTGAAATTTCATTTCAGATTGTGCCTCTCTGCCCTAGAGACTCCTTCATGCCACTCACGGTAGCACATAGCTCCCCCTGGCCGCACGGCCGTCCCCTTCCCCGAATGTCACCAGAGGCTGCTTCCTTCACCAGCAGGCTCAGTCTGCTGCTTGGGCAGGCCATCCCTGGGTCCTCCTCTTCATGGAAGGGGGCAGTGCCTTTCCGAAGAAAAACAGAGCAGTGACCAGTGTGCCGTGTCTACATGGTGGCTTCACAGGTGCCCACCCAGCCCAGCTAACTGCCCAGGCGACCCTCCTGGGGCAGTGCTGTCCTTGTCACGGATGACAGTCCTCAGCAAATCTCAGATTCTGTTTTTTTTCATGTAATGTAAGCCTATTTCTAAACCACCAAACAGTCCTAATCTGTCCTATGAAAAAAATTCATCTTATTGTAATGTACTTGGCATTCCTCCTAGTGGGTTAGGCTTTTCCATGTTTCCACGCTGTCCCGGATTCAGACACTCTGCTGAGAACAGTCTGGAAGTGGGGTTGGCTGGATCAGGGCCTGGGGTTTGGGTCTCAGTGTGTGGTCCCCCAGGGCGCCTAGCTGACGGCTCTGCAGGCCGTGTCTCCTGTGTGTCCTGCTTCCCAGGGGGCTCTCTCCAGCCCCAAGTCTTCACAGGGCTCACAGATGGGACGACCCCATTATAAACTGGCATTTCTTTTATGGTTTGGGAGATTTTGAACATGTTATTAGAGTATAGATGTGTGACTTTGTGTTGTAACTTGTCGGAGGGTTTTGAGTTTAGACAGACTCGCTGTGTGTGTCATGTTTCTCTGTCCCACCTGCCTTGGTGTTGGGTTTCGCGGGACTGGGGGGTGCCGTAGGCACTGGTGTGTGAAGCTGCTCTCACGGCGCCCGGCCCTCTCTTGCAGTGGTCTACCACCACGGCAGCAGCGCCACGGGCGGCCACTACACCACGGACGTCTTCCAGATCGGGCTCAACGGCTGGCTGCGCATCGACGACCAGACGGTCAAGGTGGTCAGCCAGCAGCAGGTGGTGAGGCCCGCCGCCGAGCGCACAGCCTACCTCCTGTACTACCGTCGTGTGGACCTGCTGTAGCCGCGCCCGCGCCGCCGCCCCGCTTCTCTTTAGTGGCTCTTTAGAGAGAAGCTCTTTCTCCCTGTCGCAAAAATGGGCTAGAATGAAAGGAGACGCCTTGGGGTTTGTGCACAACATAGCTTCTGTTGACTTCTAACTTCCAAATCAAAATCATCTGGTGAAAGAGACTGTCGCTTAATTCAAGAAAATACACGAGAAACACATTTCTGAAATAATGCTGATTCCTGAGTAAGAAGGGGAACTTGCGTTTGATTCCCGGTCTAATTGCATAGTAGAGTAAGTCCTGCACCAGCAACAACACTTGTAAATTTGTGAAAATGAATTTTATCTTTCCTTAAAAAAGATGAATTTTTTAATCCATCACACTTTCGTCCCTCACCCTTTAGTTTTTGATAAATGATAAAAACGAGCCAGTTACCAGAGAAGAAATAGTTCTTCAAAAGATAAACAAACACAAAAAAAGTTGCTGGTTCCTAACAGGAAAAATGCATTTTAATGATTGTGCGCTGAGAAGATGCTTCCGTACACACTGCAGATCAGATATTTGGAGTTACGACGCCCGTCACATAGAAGGGCGATTGTAACTTTATTGCCATCAAAAGATTTCAAAACACACTCATGCTCCTGTGTACACATAATGAAAAAGGAGCAAAATGATGAAGATTGCTATTTCCCTCCGTCTGCTGTCTAATTCTGCTGTCTGCTCTTCTACGATGCCGCGTCTCTAATTGTACACAGTTAGTGATAGCTAGGAGTATACAGTTGTCGCCCATCAATAAAAATCACAAAGTTGGTTTAAAACTGAATGTGTGTTGTTTCTTTGACGGCGAGTGCCTTATCCAGTAACCAGTGTTCAAGCAGGTAGGACTGTGCTGCCGGAATTAGAGTAAGCCCTTGGTACAGCCTGCTGTGTTTGTGAACGCCAACCCAACCCTTAGATGGTCGTTGTTCACTGTTCCAGAGTTGCTAATGCTAGTGATTTGGATAGGTGGATTTTTTTAAGATCTTCAAATAGCAGAAGTGGGGGGTGGTGAGTGCTGTCCCCATTGTGTTGTCCCTGCGTTGCTCAGTTCACGGGGCGGGGGGGGGTCTTGCACAAGCATCCCCGTCGTTGCCTGCCACCAAGCCTCCTGACCATGCCATGGACACCACCTCTGCATGTGGAAAGGAAGCCTTTCGAGATGGAAGAGATGGAGAGACATCATGCATGTCCTGACGCCCTGGCCCATGGCGCCCTGCACAGGCCCCTCACAGCAGTGAGCTGGGGTCCCCAGAGAAGCCGACTTACGTGGTCCAAGCTCTTCCTTTTAGCGTCCGCTGCTCATAGCCATGTGTCACTGTGAGCTTACTTTAGAACTACAGTGCTGTGAGAGCACGGGGAGCCGCACCCAGTGTTGTGTACAGGACAACAGCATGTACACGGATATGGCCGAGTCACCATGCTGTACCCCGGAAGCGCGACATTGTAAATCAGCTGTACTTCAATAAAATATATGCACATTAAAAAATTGCAGCACTAATGTCGTCCCCTGGGCCGGCTTGCTGTGTCGTTGCTCTGCTCTGAGTTGTTTAGCTTCTTAACGAGTCATAATCAGCCTCTCATTAAAATGATGTACGATTGTTATGGAACATGTGGAGTCTAGAGTAAGTTTGGGGAAAGCAGTCTGCACAGCAGTAGCCCCACCACACGGGTAGGAGCCTGTTCCAGAGCCTGGCACTGTGTTCTACACTCTGGTCGGCGCACTGGGACAGGGCGTCCTGTATGAGTGGCTTGCTTATCCTGAGGTTTAGCCTCTGTAACTGGCGTTACAGTGTCCCTGTGAGTCAGCAAGCATCCTGTCCAGAACGAGGCCTCCCAGTCGGGAGGCGCCATTCCCAGGAATCTGAAACGGGCCAGGACAGAACGGTGCTGTTGTTGGTATACTGCCTGCTTCCAGATCTTAGCACTCACCCTGTGTATTTCGGTATTTTCCCTCGGATGTCATTCGGGGATCTCTGCATGGTCTTTAAATTGCTAAGTCACCTATTTTGTCAAGCCCAAGGTATGTTGGAAATGACTGAAATATTACAAAAGCTTTCTTCAAAAGATCTTGTCTCTCTCAGAAGTGGTTGGAGATGAATTCAGTCCAGTGGGCCATCGGGCGTCTCGGTCACCCTGTCCCATGTGGAAGTGCTGCATTCACTCCTGAGCGCTGCTGTCCCTTCTGGCATGTCAGACTTGCAGATTCCGTGTCTGGCAGCTAGTAAAGGGCTCCTCTGTTAACCTGTATACGAGTGTGTTGTCTGAAAGACCACCCATGGCTTGCCAATCCCTGACAGCTGTGGTCGTGTTTATGACAGAGACACAGCTTCCCAGTTTTCTTGTGCTTATGCAGGATCAGCACGCCTGGCTGCAGAGGAGCAAAGCTCAGGAAGGGGCTGACCGTATAACGAGGAGATGCCAGCCTGGAATTCACAACTGTCTGCCTTTGGTCCCTGGAGGGACTGATTGGCCCTTGGGAAAATGAGATCTAGCAAGTCCAGTGCTTTCTAGGGTCCCAGGTGAACTGTGGGCCTCTCCATGTCCTTAAGATTTTGGACTCAATGTTCAGTATTCTGTGCTGCAGATTTTAGTATTTTTTAGAAGTATCATAGACTGTTTCCTTGGCTTTAAGGTTATTTACACTCGGACCTTGGCCCATGAACCTTGTTGTTGGGGTTGTGAATTGAGTGATTTGACATGTCTTAGTCACTGGCTTTTAAAGCATTGTGAATGCTAGGCTGACATTGGAAGCGTTTCATTGGGGGTTTTTTCCTTACTGTGTGAAATACGGTGAGCAAGACCCGGAAGTCCTCCTCCAGGAAGAATAAAACCGGGTTTATCTGGTTGGTATGTTGTGTGCCCAAAGCCAAGAAAGCGCATGTGCCGCTCTTCACAGTGGAAGATGGGTTCCATTCCGAATGGAACGATGGTAGTTCTTCCTTTGTCCTGTTTGAACAGCCACGTTCAGCTGCCCGGCCCAGCGGCTCAGGGCAGCCGTCTCTCCAAGTTCTCAGGCAGGCAGTCAGTACTCGTGGTCTGCTGTGTGTAGTCAGGTAGTCACAAGCAGTAACTTTGTAGTCAGCAGATGCATCATTGTCTGTCTTTCCCTTTGTGGAAATTTCTGGTGATTGCTCTCATAGGCTACTTGTACTTGACTGGACCAACTAGTGAGAGAGCCAAGATGGCAGTCAGAGGCCGTTGCTTCGAGTTCACCAAGGAAGCCAGTGAGCTCGGTGCTGCCCAGCTCTCGGCTCACCGGCGGAGTCGGTGCCTTCCCAGTGTGGCTCCTTCAGCCTCGTGGTTTGTGACGCTTCCCTTAGGAAGTGCTTCCTGCACCAGGAGAGACCGGAGGCTTTTCTGTACTTCTCTGTCTCAGGAAGGAAAGATACCTTGTTGACTGGCCCCAGCGAAGGCAATACCTGTTACCACAATTTCCTGAGGGTCATTGGCTTAAAAAACATTTTGAGAAAAGTCTTAGTGTTTAAAAAATCGTCCACATCTAGAGTAAGGCCATGTGTGAACAGCCTTTCTGTACACATAACGCTGGTTCTTTCTTTCAGTCATAGCAGATTGCCAAGCAGGCGTGCTTTTTCCTCATTAAACTTTTGCTCTTGCTTCCTAGCATTTTTTAAAAATCTGTTTTTATTCATCCTTTGAACTGATCGTTGCCATCTTATTTATATACCTTTTGGAGATGAATGTATTTCAAGATGAATGCTTGAAAAATGAGATTTACTGCACAGCTTGACTTCACCCTGTGGTGATACTTGTTTTATTCAGGGATAAGCAAACGAACCATTGAACAATTTCTTGGTCCCCGAGCCACTTTGCTCTACACCTGAAACTGATACGATGTTGTAAATCAGCTACACCCCGATATAAAATAAAAATGAAAAAAAATCTGAGTTTTGGTTTCTTTCTCCTCAAGGGGAGTGTACCTAGCTGCTGTGTGATTCAGGAAGTGTTATTTGACTCTAGGACTTAACGTGCATCGAGTGATACCGTTCAAGATGTTTTCATCTTTCATGAACTCCGTTTCCTCCTGGATTCCATTTCAGTGTCTGCTTTAATCTGACATGTGTAATGTATTTACTGTTGGTTTCCTAGCAAATCAGTATGAGGGTAGCTTTGTTTATTCTGCGGCATCAAAGCACTCAGACCCGAGTGTGTTTGAAGCACTCCTGGAGCTCTTCCCGAGAAACCCCGTGTCCGTGTCGGCACAGTTGGGAGTTAGGTGGACCTCGGCCCAAGGTTTGTCTTGTCCTGTTTTGAAATCGTAGCTGGCTTCTGTTTCTTTAGACACCTTAATGCACGCGGTGGTTTTGGTCTCAGCTGTCAGGCCCTCCGCGAGCCTTCACCGAGCTCGGCCGCTCTGAGACCCTGGGGTGGGGTCAGGTGAGCCTGACCTTGAGCTCTCACCTGTTCTCCAAAGAAAGTCGACTTCCTCACGGATTTGCTGAGCATTGGAGAGTCTGTACGTGACTGAAGAAAACAATTTTTCCTCTGCTGTAAAAAAATACAAGACTGCAGGTCTTTTACATGAGCGTGGATTTCCTGACCAATCTGCGAACGGACTCACTCCCTGTGGTCAGCAGCGGGCCGGGCTCTGGGCTGTGATGCCCGGCGGGTGGATTGCTTTCTGCTCATCTTGTCACCTACAGCTGAAAGCAGTGGCCTCCTGTGCTGGGCGGAGAGTTCAGTGGGTCGGCTCCGCCCTGTGGCTTCACCCTCCTGACTTTGCAGCGAACATCCACCCTTCACATCCCAGGCCAGCGAGGAGGTCCTCCTGGGGGGCATGCGGTGATGTGAAATCTGTTTGTTTTTGTCAAGGTGTGAATTAACTTTGCAGTAGTAACACTCCCTTTCTGGGAGGATCTCTTCTGATTCTTAGGGCTTCAGACCCTCCAGGTGCGCTGAGGCCACCCCTCCCGGTGCCAGATGGCCGCCTTCAGTGGAGCCCTCTCCTGGGGCTGATGACCTGGAGCAGGTCCAGGGGTGTTGGGGCCTGTGGTCGCTCTTGGGGTGCTCCTGTTTGCTGCCCTCCCTCCCCCAGAACCTCCCTCCAATTGCCCCCCTCCCTTCTCCTCTCTGCGCAGCCCTTCTCCTTTGGCACATTTTCTTAGGATGCTCATAATAGCCAAGAGGACATGGGGCTTCCTAGGGACCAGGCCCAGCTATGGGGGCTTCTGGACACGTGGCCCTCTGACAACTGGGAGGATTTTGTACCTGTGCTGTGCGGCTGGGGGGTTGCCCCAGCCTGAGTCTGCTCAGAGCCTCTGTGCTGTGCGGGGTGCTGGCGCTCACCCCTCCATCCCCAAGGCTTGCCCAGCTCTGTCCTGGCCCTTGGGAGTGAGCTGGAGTGGCCAGCGGAGCCTGGTGATACAGCAGAGAAGCAGAAGGGCAATCTGGAGGAATGCTCCATGCTTATGGTACTAAAAGTAATGAAGGGGTTAGAAACTGGGGTGCAGAAGCACCCAGCCGGTGCTCCGAACTCCCCCTGCACTAACCAGCTGTGACCCTGGGGAGGTGGCCTGGTGTCTGAAGTGGCCGGGGATGGCACTGGCACATGGGGTCAGGGACAGGGTTAGGCCAGGTGACAGGTGGCGTCTGTGAGCAGAGCCTCGGGGCTCAGCAAGCCTTGGTCACCTGCATCCCTTCTGGAATCACAGGGTCAGGTCTCATTTCTCATAACTCGCCTTTCAAGTTCTCTGCCTTCTCCCTGCCTCGACCTTTGACCCTGCTTGCCTGTCCCCTCAATTGAGTTCTGCTGTCCTGTCAGTTCTGGATGCTTCTGTTGAAGCCAGGCTTTAATTTTTTGTTAAATTCACCACCACACAGAAAGAGGAAGCCAAAGATTGGTCCCGTGTAAGATTTGCATCTAACCTAAGTATTTTGGTCCTGTTAGTCCTAATGGTGACAGTATGTAATATGATTCAAAAGTCGGAAAATTAAAATTGAAGTTCACTGCAAAAAACAGTACACAAACAGCGGCAGCCCCAGCAGGACGTCCTCACAGGGTCCACCAGGGTCCATCCTTCAGCCCGTCCTTGCTGTGGGCGGGACCTGTGACCTCATGGCTCATCCCAGCCCTGGGGTCTGACCCCCTGGCCCACTGAGCAGCTGACTCGCTGGGTCTTTGCAGGCCCCTGGTGCTGACACCACCGGCAGGTTTGTGGCTTATGGAGCAGGAAGGGCTGGGCCAGGTCCTGCCCCCTCTTCACGGAAATGACAATATAACCTGGAGCGGGGGCAGGGGTAGAGGGGAACGTTTGTTCTCTGCTGGCATCGGTGGTGGTGGTTTGGAAAATCTTGTGAAAGGGAACCAAGTGGCTACCATGAGTCTGCATATTCATATGGTTTGTGTTTAACTTGGAACGCCCGCAGCCAAACCCTTTAATTTCACTCAAGTAAAAGTGATGCATTGACTAAACCATCCTGTCCTACTGAAGTTGGTGCTGAGGGGAGGGTGGTGGTGTCACATGGGGGTGGCAGGGCTGGGCTAGAGGTGTGACTTGCACACAGCCCAGGGCACATAGCATATTCACACTCTTGTGCAAATGTGTTGAGTGTTTCCAGCACCTGGGACCTCCACCTCTGTCTCACCGGTGCCTGACGTCTGTCCGTCATACATCACTTCTCACCCTTGGTGCTGTGGCCATCTATGTGTGGGTGGCTGCCCTGTGCATGGTGGGGTGTTAGCAGTGTCCTGGCCTCACAGTGGGTACCAGCTGCACTCCCCCTCCAGTTGTGACAACCAGAAACCTCACCACACATGGCTGAATGTCCCCTGGGGGCCCACATCACCCCTGGGTGGGAACCACTGCCATAGGGAGTTTGTTTAGGATCTCGTAGAAACAACATCACACAGCCTGTACCCTGTGTCTGCTTTTACCCAAGGTTATCTGCACTTGTAATCACCCTGGTGTAGCAGGGTCAGTGCAATCTCTTGGTGTTGAAATCCCCAGGGGGGTGGGAGGAGGGCTTAAGCTCACAGAAACCTTGTATGCAGAACGCGCCAGTTTTAGTAACAGGGTGTCCACTGATAAATGATTCTCAAAATGACAAACTCTTCATAGTCCAGATAGAAAACCGTTTTTGTCCCGATTACCACTGGTTGAATGCTCAGTTCAGTTCAGTCACTCAGTTGTATCCGACTCTTTGTGACCCAATGGACTGCAGCACGCCAGGCCTCCGTATCACCATCACCAACTCCCGGACTCCACCCAAACCCATGTCCATCGAGTTGATGATGCCATCCAACCATCTCATCCTCTGTCATCCCTTTCTCCTCCTGCCCTCAATCTTGCCCAGCATCAGGGTCTTTTCCAGTGAGTCAGCTCTTCGCATCAGGTGGCCAAAGAATTGGAGCATCAGCTTCAACATCAGTCCTTCCAATGAGCACCCAGGACTGATTTCCTTTAGGATGGACTGGTTGGATCTCCTTGCAGTCCAAGGGACTCTCAAGAATCTTCTCCAACACCACAGCTCAAAAGCATCAATTCTTTGGCACTCAGCTTTCTTTATAGTCCAACTCGCACATCCATTCATGACCACTGGAAAAACCAGAGCCTTGACTAGACGGACCTTTGTTGGCAAAGTAATGTCTCTGCTTTTTAATATGCTGTCTATGTTGGTCATAACTTTCCTGCCAAGGAGTAAGCGTCTTTTAATTTCATGGCTGGAATCGCCATCTGCAGTGATTTTGGAGTCCAGAAAAATAAAGTCAGCCACTGTTCCCCCATCTATCTGCCGTGAAGTGATGGGACTGGATACCATGATCTTAGTTTTCTGAATGTTGAATGCTCACCTGATAGCAAATGCCAGGCTAACCAGGTGCCATGGATTCTTTGCACAATATCTTCCTTATCTTCGCCGAAATCTCAAGAAGGGGGCCAGACCAGTCTGTCGATAAACGAGGGAGCAAGTTTAACTGGTTGGTGGTTTGCAGAGTCACCTCGTTTCATCCACCATAGATGTTTCCCTCCCACTCAGCCTCGGAGAGGGGCAGAAACCAGCGGCCCTGTTTTTTGGAGGAAGTTTGCGTGAGTGACAGATGCAGCCAATGTCTGGATCCTGCTTCCTGGTCCCAGGCCGGATCCCCCTTTTGCCCACAGGAGGGCAACCAGGGCCGATGGCTGGTTAATCACACCAGCCATGCCCCTTTCATCTCAGCCATGCATTTGCCACCTTGAAAGCCAACTCCCACAGCCCAGTGCAAAACCAAAACAGAACAACTCCCCCTCAAAAAAACTGAAAGCAAATACCCTCATCCAAACATCACCAGTGCTTGTCTCTGTATGTTCTCCCCTACCCCTGCAGTCTATTTGTGTATTCCAGTTTCTCTACAGTGGATATTTTTTTCCTTTGTAAGTTTTAGAAATGTTTTTTCCTCTGTGTCCCCAAGCCAGTCCAGGTAGCTACTGGAAGTGCCTCTCCCATCCCCCACCTCTCTAAGGGTTCTAAGGTCTGAAGTTTGGCCGTGTTGCAACCCCAGAGGCTTATCTTGATGCCAACTATTGGGGAAGCACGTGTGTCCAGTCCGTACCCTCTTGGAATTGAAGCGCTGGTTTGAGAATTCACATGAAACTCAGTTGCGTGCTCTGGAATGCAAGCATCTAACTCCACATTTAAATAAAGATAGCACAGGCCATTTGGACACTGCGGGCCGTTCCACTGGGATGAGCTCAGCACAAACAAACCTTCAACATAAGGGTTAAACTCTTACTTAAATACTTACTGGTTTCCAACTTCTGGGGAAATATGCCTGAGAAGAATGTCTTTGGGGTTTCATCAAACACTTGGAAAATAATCTGAAAACATATTTCCAAACCCTAGATGGTTCCAGCCCTAATTGATCCTTAATAACTATGTCTGCACGGGTTTCCTCCATTCTCGTCTGCATTCTTAACACTGGAAATGCCAAGGGGACCTCTGTGCTGAGTATGGGACTGGTGCCAGTAGGCTCTGCGGATCATGGTGCTCTGGCCAGTCTCTCCACCGTCACAAAGGAGCCTCCTCCACCCCAGAAACACCCGGCCAAGCCTGCTGTTAACTGTTAAGAGAATCAGAGCTTGGGGCAATTTCAAGTGAATTTAATTCACCCATCAGACCGTTACTGAGTACCGACTCGATGCCGCGTTTTTCTTGTAGATGCAGGGAGATAAAAAATGAAAGGTGGGAAGTTTGACAGCTCCCATCTTGAAGGGTTCACAGTCCAAGGGAGAAAGCGGGACCCAGGCTCTGGGGTGGATGAAGTGATGAGTGTTGGTCACAAAACAGGAGTCAGGCCTGGGACAGCCCAGACAAGGGGCTGTCTGGGCAGGGTGAGTTCAATTCTAGTCTTTATCTATTCTAGGTCCTTTGCCTTCCTACATTGATTTTAGCATCTGCTTGTCTCTGTCTACAAAAACTCATGCTGGAATTTTGATTGGAAATACCTTAAGCCCTAGAGATCCATTTGGGGAGAATTTACAACTGAATTATGTCGTGTCTTCCAACCCCCAAACACGGTATGTCTCTCCATTTATTTAGGTCTTCTCTGATTTCCTTTTTAAGGATTTCTTTGATTTCTTTCATCAACATTTAGATGAAACATATAAATCACAGACAAGTTTTGTTAGATTTACACTTAATTATTTAATTCTGGGGGAGCAATTGTAAATGCTATTATTTTAAAATTTTCAGTTACCATTTGTTTATTGCTGATGAGTGGAAATAGGGTTGATTTTTGTATGTTGACCTTGTATCCTGAGATCTTGCTAAACTCACAGAAGCTTTTACACATGCTTCAAAATTTTCTTCATAGACAAAGATATATGCATGTGGGGATAGTTCTGTTTCTTTCTTTCCAGTCTGTATGCCTATGATTTCTTTTTTCTTGCCATATTTCATTGGCTAGACCTTCTAGCAAAATGAGGCATAAGAATGTTAAGAATGTATATACTTGTTTTATTCCTGGTCCTAAGAAAAGGCAGTTCTTTCACCATTAAATATGCTAGCTATGGGATTTTTGTAGATATATCTTTTACTGGATTAAGAAAGTTACTTTCTACTCTCAGTTTTTCAAGAGTTTTTTTTTTTTTAATATATGTATCATGAATGGAGGTTGAATCTTGTCAAATGTTTTTCTTTCATGCACTAATTAATATGATACTGTTTTTTCTTCTTTAGTCTATTAATATGATGGGCTGTGTTGATTGTTTCTTTCTTTTCTTTTTTTAAATACTCCACAGCCTGCATTCCTGGGATAAGCACCGTTTAGTCATAGGGTAGTATATTTTTTCACACATTGCTGTATTCAATTTACTAATATTCATAAAAAATTCCTGGGTCTGTATCCATGATGCACACTGGTTCATACATATTTCTTGCATTGTCTTTGTGTGATTGGGTGTCAGAATAATACTGGCCTCTTGGACGCCCCTGGTGGACCAGGGGTTAAGACTCTGGGCTTCCACTGTGGGCCGTGCAGGTTCAGTCCCTGGTTGGGGAAGTTCCACGTGCATCATAGTGCAGAAAAAAACAAAAACGAAACAATGAGAACAACAACAAAACAAAAAGCTGCTGTCTTAAAATGAATTGGTAAGTTTGGTAAGTATTCCTTACTTGTGTGGGACTGGTGTTACTTCTACTGTAAGCATTTGGTAGTTTTCACTAGTAAAACCATCTGGGCCTAAAGATTGTTTTTGAAAAGTTTTAAACAAGTATAATTAATAGATATAGGGATCCTGGGTAATAATCTATTTCATCTTGGGTGAGTTTTGGTCATCTGTGGCTACTCAGAAATAGTTTGAATTCATCTAAATTATTCAGTTCAAGTGCAGAGACATGTTCAAGGTATTCTCTCATTGTCCTTCTGGTGTCTCTGGGGTCTGTGGTGTTAACTCCTTTTTATTCCACATGTCAGCCTTGTTTAGAGATTTGTTAAATTTTATTGGCCTTTTAAAAGTACCAACTTTTGATTTCATTGATTTTTCTCTATTGGTTTTCTGTCACTGATATTTCAGTGTCATTGACTTTTGCATTTCATCTTGATTGTTTTCTTTTGCTTGCTTTGAGTTTATTTTGCTTTTGTTTTCCTGGTTTCTTAGTGTAGGAGCTTAAATTATGGATCTTTATTGTTTTTTTCTAACATTTTCTGATGCTATAAATTTCCCTCTAAAGATAGCTTTAGTTGCATCCAACCAATTTGGATACTTCACATTTTTAACTTTCAATTCAAAACATTTTCTACTGTCTCTTGAGACTTCGATGCATGTGTGGCCCAGAGGTGAGCCCAGGAGTTCCTCTCCCACTGCATGGGGTCGCTTTCTTGGGTTCCCTCCTCTTTCCGTCTCCCCTTACCGAGGTCTCTCTTCCCCCTCCCGTGGCCAGAGAGCCTGAACCTTAGTTCCTGGCTCTGCCATGCTCTTCCTGCCCTGCCTGCCTCCAGGACCAAGTGACAAGAGGTCAGAGTGAGGGAGAAGCTAGTGGGGAGGGGGCTTGGGACTTTCCTGGTTGGTTCAGTGGTTAAGAATCCTCCTGCCAATGGAGGGGGACATAGGTTTGATCCCTGGTCTGGGGACATTCCCATGCCATGGGGCAACTAAGCCCATGCGCCACAATTACTGAGCCCTTGTGCTACAACCACTGAAGCCCTCGCACCCTTAGAGCCCATGCTCTGCAGCAGGAGAAGCCCCCTTAATGAGAAGCCAGAGCTCCCCAACTAGGAGTACCCCCTCTCACTGCAACCAGAGAAACCCTGCGCACAGCAAGGAAGACCCAGCGCAGCCAGAAATAAATGGGAAAAAAAGTTCTAGGGTTGACCCCACGTTGTTGGGACCACAGCTTTTCTGACTAGACACTTTTCAGCCTCGGAGGTTCTAGGTGCCTACCCGATCACATCCCTGCTGCAGACCCCCTGGGGGCTGGGATTAAACAACGGGAAAAGCAGAATAGAGGGAAAACAACTCGGGGTGTGCCCCCACATTCTCTGACTCTTCCGAGACTCCCTTTGGTGTTGCTCAGTCCAGGAACGGGTTCTCTCTGCTCTGTCTCTGCCCCACCTGGTGTACAGTTCCCTTCCCGCTGCCTGTGAGCTCAGGCCAGGTGGTTCCAGGAGAAGGGTGGCAGCTCACCACCGCCCCAGGGTGCTTTGCATCCCGGCTCCTTCCCCAGTGTGTGCCTCCATTTACTTCTGAGTCGATCCCAGTGAGACAGCCAGCAAGGACAGTGCTAGTCCATCTTGATGGACTCAAAGGTCCTTGATTTTATTTTTAATAACGGTAATCACAGTGGGAGCCCATGACAGCTGAGGGTGTCGAGGAACTCAGTGTGTCCTGGCACCGCAGGGACCGACCCAGGAAGTCAGTCGGGTTTAAGCTTAAAAGCCGTTTTCCTCTACAGTAGCATAAGGTCCAGCCTGAACTCAACTTGCCTGGGTGTGTGTGTCCACTTCCATCCCAGTTGTGTGTGTTGAGCTGATTTTCATTGGAAAACTGGAGAAGGTCAGAGTGGACACGGTCCTGAGGGAGCTGGCTGAGGCCCGTCATGTCACAGAGGGAGAAACTGAGGCTGGAAGAGGACCAGCGTGGGGGGTCCACCTGGTCTCTGTCTCCAGGGCCCGGCTGTAACGCCACTGGAGGGCGCTCAGGGTCTCTGCTAACAGCACAACTTGTCTCCGGAGTGAAAGCACTTGGGTCAAGTCTACATCTTAAATACTAATCATAAGCGCTACTAGTTACTAAGTACTTAATGCATCCTGACCATTACTCATTTATAATCCTGTCATTCATCTCCACAGCTGCCCCAGGAGGTAGATTGTGCTTACGACCCTCATTTACAGTGGGACGTGAAGCCCAGAGAAGGCAACTGGCTTTCCCAAGGGCACACAGCAAGGGAGAGCTATGGCAGGGATTCAAACCCAGGCCCATTTGGATGGTGCCTCTTCGTCGGGATAAACTGAAAAATCAAATCCTGAAGACATGTCCTCCCAGTGAACATTGGGGGCTGGCTGGCTTATCTTTCAAGGATGGACTTCCGGAATTTCAACGTTCTTTCTGCTGATCAAAGCCTTTCTGATGCATAAGCAGGGAACCAGCCCATGTCTCAGAGACGTCGTAAAGCGGCTAGGTCGTTAACCTCTCAGATGACTTCCATTTACTGGCAGGAAATATTAGTAAAAGAAGAGTTACCCTTGAAACGTTTGTACGCTGATGGTATTTTGTTTGGATTAAGAATTCTGGGAAGCCCGAGAGGCCTTCCTGCGCACAGAGCCGCTGTTTCCCCGCCAGGGTTGGCGCCTTCTGCAGATGGAGCAAGACCCCGTCACTCACGGGAACTTTAGAACCTTCCCTTCCGCTGACACATCCCTGTCCCGGTCAGCAAGACTGCCTCAGAACGGGCCAGGCCCCCGCCCTCCCCTAGGGCTTGTGAGGAGGTGGGACCGGCAATTTCCCCCCAACTCCCAATCTCAGAGAGGCCACGAGGGCCGGGGGACGGCCCCGGGATCCCATCCAGGCACCAGAAGTGCTTCACAGAGGCAGGACGTGGATTTGGTTGCCATCCCTAGTTAACAGAAAGCTAGTTCCAGCTGCCCTGGGTCCACAGTGAGCACAGACAGGGCGTCTCCAGTGTGGGCTGCTTCGCAGGCACACGCCTCCTCCAGGGTCACAGGATGCCCGCTCTAGCAGGTGCCCAGCAGGTCATGTTCCTACATGTGACGGCGCAGTGGGGGGTGGGGGGCCTCTTCCATCTCCTCCAGGATTCCCTGCAGAGTTGTCCCGTTGCTGCCTCTGTTGCCCACTGTCTCCCTTCTTGTTTTCTTTCTTTCTTTCTTTCTCTTCCTTCCCTCCTCATATTTCTTTCATCATCCTATTTTGCACATTCCCCCTAAGGTAATAAATACATGCTCACTGGAAACATCTTTGTTAGACATTCAACAGTAGGGAAATAACCCCAGACCTCTATAATCTCATCATTCATGGTATGCATAATTCTCTTTAGCCTTTCTATATTCATATATGTGTGTATATATATGAATATAGCTTGTACCCTTGACACAATGCTCTTTTCCTCTATTTTGCTTAATATGTTTTAGAAGCATTCCCCCACACCATGGAAAACACCATTTTTAATGGTTAGTCTAGGGATTTCAGTATGCATCTTTGACCACAACTTAACTTGAGTTAATCTTGAATTACTCCAGGAGAATGAATACAGGACCCTTCTTCAGACAGTATATTTTCATGTACCCCTCCCCATACTAAATGCTTTTATAACCACATTATCATTTCTATACACATTGTAAACCAGCAGCTCAGGGTCATAGCATTTGCTTTAAACAGTCCCACTTACTAACTTTTTCTTTTACAGGGTGTGCTTTGATGTTGTATCTGAGAAATCAGTGCCTAGCTGAGAGCTTCTCCTGTCTTTTTCTTCTAGGAGTTGTACAATTTTAGGTTCTACATGTAGGTCTGTTATCATTGTAGTAAGTTCTCTTTATCCCCGGAAATATCCTTCTTCTGAAGTCCACTGTGCTGCAGTATCACCCCTGCAGCTTTCCTTTCATGAGCATAAGCGTGTTGATTGGTGTACATTTCTCCCTCTCTTTGTTTTTAACCTCTCTGTATGTCTGTATATAAAGTTCGTTTCTTATAGACAGCATATAATTGCGTCCTTTTTGTACAGTCTGACAATCTCTGCATATTAATTGGAGTGTTGAGATCATTTACATTTAATATAAATAACATTGTTGAGTTAAATTGTTTTACCTCCTCTTTGTTACTTTTTTCTCACCTTCTCTTCTTTCAGATTAGTTGCATAGCTTGTCTGATTCTAATTCATCTCTGTCATTGTAGATAGTTTAAAAGTTGAAGTTTTATTAGAGATGTATAGAAAGTAGTGACTTTTTTAGTTAGGAATACCTACTTTAATCAGTTTTTACAATAAAAAAGTCTTCTTTTGAAAAAAAATGAGTTATGACACACATACACACAGAGTAGCCGTTTTCCCTAAAATAATGAGCCCAATCATGAGATAATTGGGTAAGGAAAAGGTCAGTAACAATAAAAATGCATATTTGGATTTGCCTCTGGTTATCAGTTAGGAAACAGAATAATCCCACATCGGAAGCAAGAGCATTTTATTCCCTCAGCTCACAAGTGTGGTGTCTACGGTTCTAATTCTCAGAGGGGCAGCATGGAGAGTTCTGGAAATTTGGGAGAAATGAGTTGACTGCTGAAAGCCCAGTCCCCAGGAACGACGAGCTCCCCTTGGCTCACCTTCCCCCCACCGTGGTTCTCCCTCTCCTCGTGCTAAGCTCTCCAGAGCTGTGTGTTCCATGCTCCAAAACTTTCTCAGCCAAAGCACTTCTAACTAGTGTTTTCCAGTTCTTATCATTGTTAAGTCCAGCTCTTGGGTTAGCTGGCGTCTCTCCAGTGTACAAATTTTAGGGCATATTTTGGTGGGGGACGTGAAGGACAAGGCTCCAGTCACTACACTCAGAACTTTACCTGCATTGGTTCATCTGCTCCTTCCATATGAGGAGGTCCCCTGTGAGGTCCCCGCTGTTATCAGCCCCACTTTGTGGCTAGTGAACTGAGGCTCCAGCCCTTCCAGCAGCGGTGGAAACATTCTACTTGTGATTGTAGTCTTTCAGTGTAGACATTTGTTGGAACCTGGTCAGCTCTGTGCTTTATCAGATTTGAAGTTGACCTCCAGTGATGTTGATTTCAAAACGCCTCTGCAGCCCCCTGCTGGTGAGGTTGGGTCAGTGCAGGCCTTGCTAGTCAGTGAAAGGGGATCGAATGGGAACTTGGGGATGAACCTTCCTCTTTTGTGTTTCGGGTGCCTGACACTTCTCTTTCTCAGCTGAGGCTCCTGTCTGCCTCTGGGGGACCAGGAATGCTTCAGGAGCTCAGCGGGAGAGAGGAGTCTGAGTCTGGCCTGAAATCAGAGATCAGAGGCCTGAAAGTGGACTCCTATAAAGACAAAGGGTCTTCTAATTCCCTTTAGCTCCCACTTATGCATTAAGAGCCAGGCCTGTTACCATCAGAAGGTCTACAAACAGTGAATGCTGAAGACGCTGTGGCAATGTGGAGAGAAGGGAACACTCCTCCACCGTTCATGGGAATGTGAGCTGATGCAGCCACTATGGAGACCAGTCTGGAGGTCCGTTAAAAATAGAAAAACAGAACTGCCATATGACCCTGCAATTCCACTCCTGGGCACATATCCAGAAAAGATGAAAACTAATTCAAAAAGATCCACGCACCCCTATATTCAGAGCAGCACTGTTGACAACAGCCAGGACATGGAAACAACCTAAATGTCCGTCGACAGATGAGTGGAGAAATATATAATATACAATGGAATATTATTCACCCATAAAAGAGGAACGAAATAGTACCACTTGCAGCCACACAGGTAGGTGTAGAGATTATCGTACTAAGTGAAGTCAGCCAGACAAAGACAGACAGCATGTGGTATCACTTACATGTGTAATCTGTGAAAAATGGTATAAATGAGCTTATTTACAAAATGGAAACAGACTCACAGAGATAGAAAACAAACTTATTGTTACCAAATGGGAAAGGGCGGGGGGGGGGTATAAATTAGGGGTTAGGGTTAACAGACATCCACTGCTGTATATGAACCAGATAAACAAGCAGGGCCTACTGTATAGCACAAGAAACTATTCAGTTCAGTCGCTCAGTTGTGTCCAACTCTTTGCGACCCCATGGACTGTAGCACTCCAGGCTTCCCTGTCCATCACCAACTCCCAGAGTCCACTCAAACTCATGCCCATCGAGTCAGTGATGCCATAAAGCCATCTCATCCTCTGTCGTCCCCTTCTCTTCCTGCCCCCAATCCTTCCCAGCATCAGGGTCTTTTCAAATGAGTCAGTTCTTCACATAGGTGGCCAAAATATTGGAGTTTCAGCTTCAGCATCAGTCCTTCCAATGAATATTCAGGACTGATTTCCTTTAGGATGGACTGGTTGGATCTCCTTGCAGTCCAAGGGACTTTCAAGAGTCTTCTCCAACACCACAGTTCAAAAGCATCAATTCTTTGGCATTCCTTTCTAGTCCAACTCTCACATTCATACATGACTACTGGAAAAACCATAGCCTTGACTAGATGGACCTTTGTTGGCAAAGTAATGTCTCTGCTATTTAATATGCTGTCTAGGTTGGTTATAACTTTTCTTCCAAAGAGCAGGTGTCTTTTAATTTCATGGCTGCAGTCACCATCTGCAGTGATTTTGGAGCCCAGAAAAATAAAGTCTGCCACTGTTTCCACTGTTTCCCCGTCTATTTCCCATGAAGTGATGGGCCCAGACGCCATGATCTTAGTTTCCTGAATGTTGAGCTTTAAGCCAACTTTTTCACTTTCCTTTTTTATTCTCATAAAGAAGCTCTTTAGTTCTTCTTCACTTTCTGCCATAAGGGTGGTGTCATCTGCATATCTGAGGTTATTAATATTTCTCCCAGCAATCTTGATTCCAGCTTGTGCTTCATCAAGCCCAGCGTTTCTCATGATGTACTCTTCATATAAGTTAAATAAGCAGGGTGACAATATATAGCCTTGACATACTCCTTTTTCTATTTGGAACCAGTCTGTTGTTCCATGTCCAGTTCTAACTGTTACTTCCTGATCTGCATACAGATTTCTCAGGAGGCAGGTCAGGTGGTCTGGTATTCGCATCTTTTTCAGAATTTTCCACAGTTAGTGGTGATCCACACAATCAAAGGCTTTGGCATAGTCAGTAAAGCAGAAATAGATGTTTTTCTGGAACTTTCTTGCTTTTTTGATGATCCAGTAGATTTTGGCAATTTGATCTCTGGTTCCTCTGCCTTTTCTAAAACCAGCTTGAACATCTGGAAGTTCACGGTTCACATATTGTTGAAGCCTGGCTTCGAGAATTTTGAGCATTACTTTACTAGTGTGTGAGATAAGTGCAATTGTGCAGTAGTTGGAGCATTCTTTTGGATTGCCTTTCTTTGGGATTGGAATGAAAACTGACCTTTTCCAGTCCTGTGGCCACTGCTGCATTTTCCAAATTTGCTGGCATATTGAGTGCAGCACTTTCACAGCATCATCTTTTAGGATTTGAAATAGCTCAACTGGAATTCCATCACCTCCACTAGCTTTGTTCATAGTGATGCTTCTTAAGGCCCACTTGACTTCACATTCCAGGATGTCTGGCTCTAGGTGAGTGACCACACCATCGTGAATATCTGAGTCTTGAAGATCTTTTTTGTACAGTTTTTCTGTTTATTATTGCCGCCTCTTAATATCTTCTGCTTCTGTTAGGTCCATACCATTTCTGTCCTTTATTGAGAAACTATACTCAGTATTTTTTAATAACCTATAATGGAAAAGAATCTGAAAAGCAGTATATCCATATGTATAACTGAATCACTTTGCCGTGCACCTGGAACTAACACAATGTTGAAAATCAGCCATACTTCAGTTAACCACCACCACCACAACAAAAGAGGCCCATTGAACTTGACCTTCAAGCTGATAACCAGCCAGAGGGGAATAAAATTCAGGGTCTGTGAAAGGGGCATCCTTCCTTCCCAGCTTCAACCAGGTGAGGGGAGGGGTGAGAAAGAAGTGTGGGGGGACATATCCCGAGCTGCCCCCTTGGGTACTCCCAAAGTTGAGGGAGGAAGGTAGATTAAGGGGGAGGCAGAAAGCAGAAGGACTCGGAGCTACCCCCAGTGCCACATGGAGGGAGACTACCATGTTGCAGGGTGGGGGACCCCTTTTTGAGCTCTTGTCTAACATTCGGAAACGAACTGTCAGAGGAGACACACGTGCTGACAGAGCAAGAGACTTTATTGGGAAGGGGCGCCCGGGCGGAGAGCAGGAGGGTAAGGGAACCCCAGAGAACTGCTCTGCCACGTGCTTCAGTCTTGGGTTTTATAGTGATGGGATTAGTTTCCAGGTTGTCTCTGGCCGGTCATTCTGGCTCGGTCCTTCCTGGTGGTGCACGCATTGATCAGCCAAGAAGGATGCCAGCAAGGATTCTGGGAGGTCGTAGGACACGTGGCATTTCCTTTTGACCTTTCCCAAACTCTTCCCGTTGGTGGTGGCTTATTAGTTGCATGTTCTTTACCAGGATTTCCTGTCGTAAAACATCTCGCGCAAATGCTTACTACAGTGCATGGCCTGTGGGTGGGTTCAGTCAGTGTGCTTCCCCTAACAACCACGTGCAACCCCAGCTCCAACATGGGGCAGCGCTATGTGTCCAGGCTGCTGTGGGGTGGCCTGGTTAGGAGGGAGTAGCCAGAGCTGAGCCTGAATAGTGTACTGTAGTGTTGATGGGGGGCTGGTAAAAAGCTGTGTCCATGTGCCAACCTCCAGACTGGCAAATGTGACCTTGTTTGGAAAAAGAGTCTATAGATGTGATCAAGTGGCCCATCTCAAGAGGAGATCATGGAGGTGGGCCCTAAATGCAGTGACCAGTGTCCCTCTGAGAAGAGGAGGAGCCGGGTGAGGACTGAGGCAGAGGCTGGGGAGAAGCGACCACGGGAACGCCTGAGCCACCGGAGACTTGAAAGGGCAGGAGAGGTTTCCCCAGAACCTTAGGAGGGAGCCGCACCTCATCCACACCTTGTTTTCAGACTCCTGGCCACCAGAACTGTGAGGACATAAATTCTTGTTGTCTTAAGTGTCCCCACCCCACCGCCCCAGTCTGTGGTCATTTGTTCTGGTAGCCACAGGACCCTAATCTTGGCTCCAGTGTCTTGTAAAAGGATCTGGGGAGTGAGTGGATTCCCCCTACCCCAGCAAAACCACAAAGATCTGAAACAGCTCCCACCCCACGAAGCATCATCATGGGAAGGAGAGAGTGGAGGAAGATGCATCCATGAGAAGCTCCTGATGGCACGTCTCAAACAAGCAACCTGAGACTTTGCAAGCAAGCAGAGATGCTGTCAAGGGACAGAGACGGGGACACTGCTTATTGTAAAATTTAAACTAGTTACCACTGCCCACACCACCCCGCCCACCCCGTTCCAGAAGATAAGCACACATCTCTGAGCGGAAGTGGAGTGAGCGGAAGTGGGGTGAGTGTAGCTACCCGTCCCACAGGGATGAGAAGCACGTGGAGGAGGAGGATAGCACGAAGATGCCTTGGCCATGGTCACGTCCGTTCTGGTCCCAGCTTCTGCAGGCTGTCCAGGGCTTCCCCGACAGTGGAAGGTGACTGCTGCCCACCAGGACAAAGCTTAAGGCTGGCCCCCATCCAGTTCCTGCATCTGGAATGTGTTACTTGATTGCTAGAAAAGTAACAGACGAACCCAGGGCATTTCTGGTAAAGAGGCTCCGAGGAAGCAGCTCTTGGAGCAGATGACTCAGGCTGTGCTGAGGGCTGTGTGGTCTGCAAGCCACACTGCCTGGAAGCCATTCCCTGCACCCTGGCTGATTCACCCTGCAAGGGGCATCACAGAAGGCTGTGGCCTAACTCCGTGGCTGCCCAGATGCCCTTTTTCAATCACAGTGAATCATGGGATCTGTGTTAGTGTCCTATGGCTGCTGTAGTGACCCCAACCTTAGAGACTTAAAACAGCATGTGAGATGAAATGTGCATGCTCAGTTGTGTCCAACTCTTGTGACCCCATGGACTCCAGGCTGCTCTGTCCATGATATTCTCCAGGCAGGAGTGCTGGAGTAGGTTGCCATACCTTCCTCCAGGGGATCTTCCTGACCCAGGGATCAAGCCCACGTCTGTTGCATTTCCTGCATTGGCAGGCAGGTTCTTTACCACTGAGCCACATAAATCAGCATAACCCTACTGTCCTGCTGGCCTGGAGGTCAGAAGCCAGAAAGGGTCTCACTGGACTAGTCAGGGTTCCCTCTGGAGACTCGGAGAGAATCTGTTTCCTGAACCCCTTGGCTCGTGGCCCCCGCCTCCATCCTCAGAGTGCGTCCCTCAGCTTCTGCCTCACACCTCCTTCTCCTTCAACTCTGACCTCCACTTCCCTGCCTCTCAAAAGGACTCTTGTGATCACACTGCACCCACAGGATAATTCAGGTTAGTTCTTCATTCCCAAATCCTAATCACCTTAACAAAGCCCCTCCTACAACATGTGGTGACTGGACTAGTGTTCCCCCAAATTTCATCTCCACTCAGTCCTCAGAACGTGACGTTATTTGGAAATGGGGTCTTTGCAGATGTAATCAAGTCGGGGTCCTACTTGGGTGGGGTAGCCCCCATCCAGTCACTGGTGTCTTGTAAAAAGAGGGAAATTTGGACACAGACACCCAAGGAAGACAGCCTTGTGACATCGGAGTCAGGGATGGGAGGGATGTAGAACTCAGAAAGCCCAAGGATTGCCAAGACCAGTGGAAGCTGAGGAGGTGTGGAACCCATCCTCCCCGAGGTCTTTTGGAGCAAGCATGGCCCTGCTGATGCCTAGATTTTGAACTTCTGGCCTCCAGAGCTTTGAGAGCATACGTTTCTGTTGTTTTACACCCCACCCCCGTTTTTGGTTGTTTGTAGCAGCCCTAGGAGACTGATGCCTCAGTTGTTTTTTGCTCATTTATGTCCAACTCTTTGCAGTCGAATTTACTGCAGCACGCCAGGCCTCCCTGTCCTTCACCATCTCCTGGAGTTTGCTCAGACTCAACGTGCGTCAAGTCGGTGATGCCACCCAGCCATCTCATCTATCTGTCAGATGTGGCAGCATTCCAGGCTTCAGTGATCAGGCTGTGCTCCTCTTGGAAGTGTTACTCAGCTCATCACAGAGCCTTCGAGGGGAAGGGAATGTCCATGCCAGGGAGGAGCCAGGGGCGGCAGTCAAGCCAGATGTGAAGTCTAGGTTTGGGACTTCCCTGGTGGAGCAGTGTTTAAGAATCTGTCTTCCTGTGCAGGGGACATGGGTTGGATCCCTGGTCTGGAAGGTCCCACATGCCGCGAGGCAACTAAGCCCGCGCACCTGAGCTACCGAGCCCACACTCAAGCCTGTGCCTCACAGCAGGAGAAGCGCGGGCGCCGCGGCGAGGCACCAACACGCGCCGCAGTCAGAGAACAGTCCGCGCGTCACAACGACACCCAGCACAGCCAAAACTTAAAAGTGACGTCTGGGCTTGCTGCCACAGGCTTTAGCACACGTGATGCCATTTTGAGCCTGTGGTTTTCTTTTTAACCGATTTCAACGTACAGTTTTTGGGAGAGGATCCTGTTCAGCCCATACGAGAAGTACAAAATACTGCCTGGGATTTTTCACCAGACAGCTGGCTGCTTGGAGGGGGAGTGTGGCTTTCCATTCATCCTCTCCTTGGCCAGGCTTGTCATCACATGGCGTGCTCTGCTTCGGCCAGCCTTTGCCAGAGCATCCCAGTTTGTCGGTGTGTTCTCATGCTCTGTGGGGTGGTCCTTCTGTGCTGTCACTGCAGATGACTGACAGCTTGGCTAGGGCTGGGGGTCCCAGGCCACTTGCCCAGGTGCCTGGCAGTGGGGGCTGACTGGCAGCTCAGGCACAGTCTGGGGTCCTCTGCCACCCCCGCCCCATCCTCTCATCCTCTCATGGGCTACACCAGGCTTCCCCATAGCATAGCCGTCTCTGGGTCTGAGAGACCGAGAGCAGAAACTGCAGACCCGTGGGTCCCAGGCTTGGAGCGGGTGCCCCATCCCTTCCCCCACAGCCTCTTGCCCAGAGTAAAACCACACGGCCAGGCCAGGTCCAAGGGAGGAGCAATAAACTCCGCCTGGTGATGAGCTGAGGGCTGGAGACAGAGGGGTGAAGACACGGGGTCCCCGAGCGCCACTACCATAGTGACTGACCACGTGGCCGTGACTCCCTGAAGGAGACCTCCAGCTTTGGCTTGAGTGGAAAGCGGGACCCAGTCAGCAACAGACCCGAGTCATCCCGCTGACCATACTGACCTGGAACACGTGTGTGCAGGGTGAGGCCATCCTCCCAGTTGTTCCTGGGTCAGAGACCCGCCGGGACTTGCGCATCTGCAGGTCTCACTGACTCACCAGCCACCCTGTCATTTGGAAGTAATCTCAGTCTGTCTTGGTTTAGGCAAGAAGGAGCCCAGGACCGGGGCGGGTTTTGTGTAATAATAGGTCACAGGGCGTGAATGCCTTCAGTTGCTGCCATTGTTGAGTAGTTTCCTGGGAGTTGGAGATGATTGTATTTCAGTCCATGAACATTTGAGGCATGCCCACTGTGTGCCCAGCCCCATGCTGTAACAGGAAGGAGTGGGTCATCCCTCCCTGTTCCTGTCACCTACTGTGGAACAAGAAGGCACCCCTAAACTTAATGACTCAGAGCATCACCAGTCAGTCATCTTGGTGGGTCTGGAGGACCTGCATTCATGACTGCACGTTGGTGCTGCCTGCCAGCTCCCCTCCCTGGGGGCAGCTTGGGCTTCCTCCTGACATGTGGTGGGCTCCCAAGAACAAGTGCCCCACAAGGAAGAAGTGGAAGCTGCTGGATCCTTAAGGCCTGGCCCAGCATCACTTCTGCCATGTTCTTGGTCTTGCAGTTTAGAGTCAAGGGAACAGCATCCTTCCAAGACTCATGGGCAAACGGGATTTGTAGACGTAAAAAGGTGAAGCCCTTACTGGATTAGTGTGGCCCTAACACATTGAGATGGCTGGATGGCATCACCGACTTGATGAACATGAGTTTGAGTAAACTCCAGGAGTTGGTGATGGACAGGGAGGCCTGGCGTGCTGCGATTCACGGGGTCACAAAGAGTCGGACACGACTGAGCAACTGAACTGAACTGACTGAATACAAGCTGTGACTTGGTGTCTGTGTACGGAGAGCAGGGGGCATAGTGGGCGGGTCAGAAGCTGGAGGGGAAGAGCAAGGATCCTCCCCTCGGGGCTCAGAGGGAGTCCAGCCCTGTCGACCCCTCGATTTCAGACTCTGGGCTCGGATGCTCTGAGAGAACACATTTCTCTCACGGGGGTGATGCAAACAGTTACCTCGTTTACTGCAGCAGCTCTGGGGAATTCCCCGGCGGTCCAGCGGTTAAGGCTCCAAGTTTCCACTGCAGGGGACATGGGTTCAGTCCCTGATCAGGAAACTATGATCCTGTGTGCTGAGCTGTGCAGCCAAAAAAAGAAAAAAACCACACTACAATGGCTTTGTCCAGAGGGTCTGTTACTATTCTCATCTCACAGATGGAGAGATGAGGGATGGGAAAATCAAGGCATTTGCCCAGGGTCTCAGGACAAGAAGGACAGAGCTTGGCTTCAGTGTCCATTAGGAGCTCTGGAGGCTCAGGCCCTCCCCAGCAGGTGGGGTTCCCTTGCTGGGGTCTGCAGGGGAGACAGGTTTCCATTCTTTTCATCCCTCAGTCCCCCGGGGCTGGCGTGGAGGGTATATAGCAAACACACTGGGGGATGCTGTTCGTGAGTGAATAGGCAGCATCGGGATGCTTGGCTCCATCCGCAGGCTGACAGGAAGGTTTAGAATCTTCCAGAAATGCCACACCCTGGGTGTGAAACCCAGGGCCCAGCCTGCTCTGGAAAAGCCTGATTGTCACCGGGGAGAAAGCAATCACCAATGCAGCAGTTGCCAGAAGAGCTGTGCTTCTGAGGCATTCTCAGCCACGGTCACTGGGGTTCCCTGGCTCTGCTCCTGGAATATCAGAGAGGAGAGAAGCAGGCAGGAACCTTGGTGACGGCGCGAGCCCAGGCATATTTCGGATATGGGTTTGGCCTGTTCCAGGTTAATGATTTCAAAAACAGCATGAGCAATGAGTCTCCCAAAATTGTGAAACGTAGTCTCCCCCTTTTTGTAAAGATATTATCATACTTCCATTTTGTTGTTTGCCTCCAAGGATGAAGAGGTTCCAGATGGATAATCCCAAAGAGCAAAAACAAAGAAAGAATAACAAAAAATAAACTCCCCTGTTCTAACATTAGATCTGTTATCAGGTTTAAACTAAAGATGTTATCAGAAGTAGCTACTGGGGAGGAAGAAAAATCCCACCCCTCCTCCTCACCTAAATCAGGATAAAAATTTATTTCTCTTTTTATGTAAAAGAAATCTGAGATAGGTAGTGAGACTGATGTAGAAACCTGTGTTAGTCATAGGTGGCCAGGTGCCACTACTTAAGGCTTCTGTTCCCACCATACCTCATGGTCTAAAGTGGCTGCTGCACTCCAGCCATCATATGCATATTCCAGGCAGGAAGAAAGAAGGAGAACAGTGAAGTATCCCTTGAGGGAGAATTCCTTGAAGCCCCACTTAGATGTAGTTCTACAGACAAGAGAAGGTGCAAGGCTGGCTGGGAAGTATCATCCTTTAGCTGAGCGACAATCAAAAATCTTCCTGTTTTTAAGGAAGAAGAGAGATGAGCTATCTGGAGGCAACTTGAACATTCCGTCGCTACTAGGCAAGGGATCTAGCATTGAGACTGAGCCTCAGGAAGCTGGCATTATGGCCCCAGGATGGCCACACACTGTGTCATCTGGGCAGTGATGGTTTGGCGACCTTATCACTTCTTATAAACGTTTCCTTGGCTGAGGAGGAATGGTTCATGAGCATTCCAGGGTAGTTGTTTATACTTCAAGACCATGAAAACATTTCCATCCCAAATCCTGTAACAAAAAGCTCCCCGAAGGTTCCAGCACTTTCTAACCAAAGAATTTAATGGGCTACTCTTGTCCATCCTAGAGGAAATCAGTCCTGAATATTCACTGGAAGGACTGATGCTGAAGCTGAAACTCCAATACTTTGGCCACCTGATGCAAAGAACGGACTGTTTTCCAATAAGACCCTGATGCTGGGAAAGATTGAAGGTGGGAGGAGAAGGGGATGACAGAGGATGAGATGGTTGGATGGGATCACCGGCTCAATGGACACGAGTTTGAGTAAACTCCGGGAGTTGGTGATGGACAGGGAGGCCTAGTGTGCTGCAGTCCATGGGGTTGCAAAGAGTTGGACACGACTGAGCGACTGAACTGACTAAACTGACTCTTGTCTGACTACCTCCTTGCTTCAGCAGGTAGCCCTTGCTAGCAGGAAGCTCACAGTTGGGACTCAGGACCTGAACAGATTCAGGAAGAGACAGAAAGGGAGGGAGGGAGATGGAGAGAGAGAGAGAGAGATGCTGCATTGGACCTATTAAAGATAAATTACATCACTGATTTGTTAAACGGTCAGGTTTTGGAGTCCACTGGCTCCCAGCCTCTGTATCTCTTACTGTGTGATCCTGGGCCACTTATTTATGTGTGTGACTCTCAGTTTTCCTCTCATTTGTCGGAGATGCCCCAGGTCCCACCTCAGAGCACTGGCATGAGGGATGGGAGACAGGACTCATGGAGAGCACTCAATAGACGATGAGCTTGGGTTCCTAGTTCCCTCCTGTGAGCTCAGGGCTCACCCAGCACCCAGGCACCCAGAGTGGAAGGGAGCTGTGGGGGGGCTGTGGCCCACCATCCTTTTTGGTGCCGTGAGTTCCCCTAAAACCTCCATCCCAGCTCCCCTGGCCCCAGGCTGTCTCCCCAAGGGTACCCCAGGATCTGCCCCAAATGCGAGCCTTGCCTTTTGGGGTCTCCTCATTCTTTCCCCCTAGGTTCCAGCCTACACTGCTCAGAAGGCTCACTCAGGTCCCCACCCCCCAGCCTCGCCTCTCCGCCATGGTGTGTCTCCTGTTCATCCTTCCAGACCCATCTGTCTTGCCCATCTCTCTGCTTCTTTGGGGCAGCTGTTCCTCCCCTGCACGGATCACTGACTCTGGCTGCCCTGGTCACTGGGTGAACACACAAACCAGGTCCTGGCCCTCGGCCACAGGGTTGCGGTGATGTCTGGGTGTCCTGGTTTGTATTCCCCCTAAACAGACCCCAAAACAGGACGTGAGTGCAAGTAGTTTATTGAGGAGACGATCCCAGGAAATACCAGGAGGAGGGAGAGGAGGGAAGGGGCCAGCAGAGGGTGGGCATCACACAGCTACCGCCTCAGCACCTGGAGTCTCTGGGGCCCCGGGGGTCTCTGGGAGCCACTGTCATCGCCCTGAGGGGTGAGGAGCTGGGGTGTTTACACTCCATTTCTTATCAAGTTATTGGTGTGATTCCATGCCAATATTGTGCCATGCCCAGGACGAAGGAATGTCTGTGCCGGCAGCTGACAGGACAAGGCATGGCAGCATCTGCCAAGGTGGACGTGTGGCCTGAGCCCAGCCAATCATGTCTTTCCCTGGGATTTTGCTTCTCAATTTGAAGCCAGGTGGGAGGTGTGGCCTGTTGAACCATAGCTACCAGTGGCCACCTACTCTGCCTCATGGAGTGACCAGAGGTGCCAGGCAGAGCCCAGAGAGGAGGGGGAGGTCAGGGGAGTGGAGGGAGGGGTTGTGACCATCTTCTCTGAGGTCCTGGTCCCAGGTGTGTCTGAACTTGTCTCCTCCTGGGCCTGCCACTCATAGGAGCTGACACATCATCTCATTTTCTTCCTCAGTCTGTCCTAGTTACCTTTCCATAACCTGCAGCTGGCCCTGCATCACGTCTGTTTGTGAAGCCTTCGTTCACTTTTCGGTCCAGACACCCGCCCCCTCTGGGCTCCTTGGAAACCTCTAGATCCCTGTTACTGCCCTCAGCACAGAGGATGCATTGACCATCCACCCGGGGTCCCTCCGTCAAAAGGCTTGTCTCATGTCTGCCTTATTCATCTCTTTTTTTTTTTCCAGGATGCCTGGTCCAAAGAAAGTCCTCAGTAAATGTCATCAAATAGAATGAAAAATGAACTCCAGCATTCATTTATTTTTAAAAACCTATTTACATTTTCTGCTTGTATTACTTCTTGTGGGGTAACTCAAGGTGGATAAATTTGCTCTTCACTGTTGGCTGAAGAATTCCTTTCATTTGCTCAAAACTACCTCTCTCGAACTTTAAGGGGGTGCCCATCGTATTCTGGGACTTGGTGTTCACTTTTCCTACGTGAGTCATCGTTTTTATATAGTTAAATAATACCACAGCTCAGCCTTTGGCTTCCCAATTTCTTCTTGTAAAAAGCCCTCCTCTCTTTATATGGCTAGACTTTTCTCGGTTCTTTCCTGGTTTTCTCCTGTACCTGCCCACATGTTGGCATGTAGTAGGTGCTCAACTAATATTCAGTGGCTAGAAGAATGAGTGCACAGATATCCTCAGCGAACAGAGAGATTCCTGGGCTCGCCTTCCTAAACTTCAGGTCCTTGTCATAGTTTGGGTTCCCAGAAGCAGATGCTGAGCTGAAGATTGGAGGGCAGGCAGCTTATTTGAGATGTGCAAGGAATACAGGGGCTTCCCAGGGGGCGCAGTTGGTAAAGGATCTACCTGCCAGTGCAGGAAAACCTGGGTTTGATCCCTGGGTGGGGAAGATCCCCTGGAGGAGGAAATGGCTAACCCACTCCAGTATTCTTGCCTGGAAAATCCCATGGACAGAGGAGCCTGGAGTCCTGCAGTCCATGGGATCGCAAGGAGTCAGACACGGCTGAGTGTGCACCCTCACGAGGAATACAAGAAGGAGGTGAGTCTAGTGATGCAGGAAGGGCAGGAATGTAATGTGTATAGCATTAAGCTGATGACTACTGCGTGACCAGCTAGAGAATCTTCTGGGAAACATCCACCTCTGAGTCATCCCAGTCGAGAGTGCAGGGTCTGGGGTATTTACACCCCCAGCCCTGTTAACCATGGTTGGCCGATGTCTCAGGGGCATTAAATCCCAGGCCCTTTGGGGCCTTGACTGTGGAGTGACGTCTCCTCCCAACAGGGAGACGACTGCCTACACCCTGAGCTGGTCCCTGGAGCAAGGGAGATGTGAGCTCCCGTGCTGGTGGGGTGGTCATGTCCTTAGGCAATGAGCAAGGCCAGGCTGCAGAGGGAGCAGGCAGGGACCCCTATGGTGAGAGGTGAGAACTTCGCAGAAAGTACTGACAGCACGCTTGGTGCTCTTCCGGGACTGACTCTTGTTCTTTGAGGGTCTTGGCTGTCCTTGAATCCCACAGTAACCCAGTGTCCTTCCAGGAAACCCTCTTCTGTGCTCAAGCTACCTCAAGTGGGTTTCTGTCACATGCCGCTTCAGTTGCTCGAGATCTTCCCCTAGATTCACAACCCCGCCAAGAGTCACCTGCGAACATAAGATGTGGAAATCACCCTTGGGCCCTTCCTCTCCAACAAGTCAAGCAAACCCACCCCACCGAGATCCCAGAGGACCACACAACTGGCACCTGTCAACACAGAGGGGTCACCATCTTTCCCACTTTTTTGGTTCTTCTTTCTAAACTAATGCCCATCACAAAATGGTACCCCCATGTCTCCTTGACTCAAGTTGTTAGAGGTCTTTGATGCTGAATTGAGGCTCAGTGGCTTTGTGCAGCTGCTAAATGGGTGTGGCAGGAACAAATGAGAAGCTGGAACTCCCCAACCCTGGCGCTTGGTGTCCAGCTCAAGGAGACTCCAATGAAAACAACTGGTAAGAAGACATTGGTGTGAGTTCAAGACCCATCAGTTCTATGGCAGCCACCTCAAGAGAGAGGAAAGAGAGACTTTGATCTTTGCTGTGGGTGATTAAATTTTCATGGCCATCTGCAAACCCCTCCATTCTGCAGATGTGTGTGGTCCTCGCATCAGCCCACCTTGGTTCTGAGAGAGCGAGCAGACAAGAGGATGGAACCTCTCCAGGCCCAAGCGTTCCTTTTTCCAACCTGGGCTTCATTATGACCAGACGGCCTTTTCCTTGGTCTCAAAGTCTCCATGACTTAACTCCTGCCTGGGTGACACATAGGCTCCTTTGCTGGGATTCCCACGGATGTATGTGACAAGTCCCTTCCCGAGAGGACCCTTGGGTGCCTCTCAATTTTTTCTCATCCAGGACCTCCCAGGAGTCCACATTGCTCATGACATTTTATTTAAATGCTGACCATTTTATTCAAATTGAAATGCAATTTTTTGGAAATCAAAGTCTAGATTGCACAATGATGGAAAATTTGATGGAAATCAAACCTCTCCCTCTGTACTCTATTGACCCTAATAACAGTAATATTAACTAATACTTGCTAAGCGCCAGACCCTGTCTGACTCGTTTCCGTATATTAACCATTTAATGCTCATGGCAGCCTTGGCAGAGAAAGATGCTGTTATGATCACCCCATGTTCCCATGTTACAGACGGGAAGCTGAACAAAGGCCAGGCCTGGAGGTGGAGGAGCCAGGATTTGAACTCAGCCCTGCTGGTTCTGGAGAGCTACAGACCTGGGCTCAAACTGCCCCTTGGGTGAGCCAGCCTGGGAGGGGATTGCAGCTCAGAGAGGTCAGGTGACTTGAGCAAAGACACAGAGCCAGTGGAGCCAGGATTCAAACTCGTCCATCTAGACCCTCCTTCCCCTAAGAAGGATCAGTTATCTTTCACTGAATGTCTGCTTGGTGCCAGGTACTGTTTATGTGCTTTCACGTATTGTGTCTGTTCTTTTAATTAATTGATTTGGCCACACCTCATGGCCTTTGGGATCTTTGTTCCCCAACCAGGGATCGAACTGGGGCCTAACGTAGTGAGAGCAGAGTCTTAATCCCTGGACCACCAGGGAATTCCCTGTCAGATCTGTTTTAAAATCTGGGGAGGATTTAAAACAAGCCTGCAGATTCTCTGATCTGTACCTGTTGAAAAGTGTGGTCTGTGCCCTCTCTTCTGTGCTTTGACCAAGGGTGCGGGAGCAGTGACGTTCTGTGAATTCCACCGCCAGGCCATCAAAGGTCCTGCATCTTTTGCCTAGTTCTCTTGGGAGGCTTGCTCTGGGGGAAGTAAAAAGTCTGACTACCTGGAAAGGCCGCATGGAGCTCCTACCACAAGAATGACTCAGCTTGGGTATCCAGCCAGGTGGGACCTTCCAGTGTCTGCAGCCCAGCCAGCATCTGACTGAAGGCACTCGATGAGGCAAGGAAGAACCATCCAGCAGAGCCCATCCCACATTCCTGACCTGCAAAACCATGAGCACAGTGCTTTTTTCTTTATGTTTAACTTTTTTTTTTAAACTTTTAATTCTGCATTGGAGCATAGCTGAATAACAATGTTGTGATAGTTTCAGGTGAACAATGAAGGGACTCAGGCATACATATACAAGTATACATTCTCCAAGCTCCCCTGGCATTCAGACTGCCACATAACATTAAGCAGAGTTCCCTGTGCTGTATAGTAGGTCCTTGTTGGTTATCCATTTTAAATATAGCAGTGTGTACATGTCAGCCACAAACTCCCTAAGTATCCCTTCTCTCCATCCTTCCCCCTGGCAATCATAAGCTTGTTCTCTGAAGTCTGTGAGTCTGTTTTTGTTTTGTAAGTAAGTTCATTTGTATCAAGGAAAATGGTTGTTTTAAGCCAGTATCTTTTGGGATGGCTTGTTACAGAGCAGCAGTAACCCTAACATCCTGTTGGAGAAATGTTAGCCCCACTGAGATGTTAAAGAGAAATGAAGTTGCTGAGAAATGTCTAGTGGGTTCACACTGTGGTGCATCCAGCTCCCTGTTCCCCTCAGGCCACTTGGTTTAGGGGCCAAGGTCTTGGGCGTGAGTGCTTGCCAGAAGTCAGCAGGCAGCTCTGGGCAGACAAGAAGCAGGTGCACAAATGCAGAGGAGCCCACAGAGGGAGAGGAAAGGAGAAGCAGGGAGTGGAGGAGGTGGGTGTTGGCAGTTCCTTGCTGCAGGGGGCGGGGCAGTGGCAGCCATTCTGGACAGGAGTTGGCACCTCGGCTTGGGGGTGACATTGTAGAGAGGTGCCCTCAGGTTGCAGGTCTGCTAACGGCACCCCTAGAACACCTGAGCTGGGGATGGTGTCCCCAGAGCCATCCAGAACTAGCGAGGAGCCCACAGAGCAGCTGCCAGAGGAGGGGGAGGCCCGAATCAGCCAAACTAGATGTTTCGTTGTTGACCACCCCCATCCGCACCCCCACCCGAATGCTGGGCCCGTGAGAAATCAGTCTGAGCCGCTTCTCTTCCCCTCTGCTGAGGCAGGGGCCGCTTCGTCCCACTCCCCGAGCCCCAGGGTTAATGGTGCACAGGGTGGCAGCAGGTGATGGTGCAAGCGTGAGTTGAAATCCCAGTTCCTTGTGGTAGGTGGGAGCGGGCCTGCGAGCAGGGAACCAGCGTGGGAGGGGAGTAGTGAGGCTTTTAGAAAGCTGCCCTGTGTTCCCAAGGCTCAGGTGCAGTGTCGCTGTTCAACCAAAGTTTAATTGAAATTGTAAATGTAAAATAAAATTTCTCCTCCAGTGAAAAAGCGAACAAAAGAACAAATCCTAGTACCTCCACTGGGGAGCTGTTCAACCTTGGGAAAGCTCCTTACACTCTCTGTACTCAGTTTCTTGATGGTGGTAGCACCAGCTTCAGAGGGCTGTTGGGAGCAGGGGGCGTTGCCAGGATGATGGGTATGAGGCTGGGTACACTGAGAGGCATCTGTCAGAAATATAGCTCTCTCTTCCCCTTGGATCTGCCCTTTGTCACACCAAGGATGCTCGTTATGAAGCAGTCTGTTTTGCTTACCACTAAATGCCCAGTGCTTGGGACACAGCTTGACACATAGTAGGGGCTTAATAAGTATTGAATGAATAAGTGTTGAGCTGAGAATGGTGCTTCAAAAACTGAGAAAAGGAAGAAAAGTAAAAGATGAAAATAAAATGAGTTAAAAAAATAACTTTTTTTTAAATTGCATTTGAGCTGCACCTAAGTCTTCAAGAGTTTCCAGCTTTCTGAATCCTAGTCACACATGCCTGGCCAATCACTGAGGTTCTTCCCTTATATTTACCCCATCCTCTCGCGCCACCTGCCCCCGCCCCCCCCCCCCAACAGCCAAGTGCTCTGAACCATTGACACTCCAGATTCAGATCCCAGTCCCAGAGGGACGTGTCTGTGCCTGCTCACTTCTGTATAGCGCAGGGGCGGGTGCAGAGTGACTGGATGGGGCTGCTGGGGAAAAGCTGATACTGAGTGATTCGGTGTCTTCATGCAGGAATAAGCAGCGTGGTGAGGACAGGCTCCTTTGGGCACCAGCACCACCCACACACAGTAGGTCCACATTAAGAGTGGGGAGCATCAGGGAGTCCTTTAGCTCCTGTGGCCTTGCTTTCTTCCCCTACTGACCAGGATCTTGGCCACATCTCTCAAAGGTGATTTCTTCTGGCTCTAAATTCACTGAAGTGTTTACCTGCACTGCTAGCTAGGGACTTGGGGCACTCTCTCCTCCAAGCCTCAGTTGTGTGATCTGTGAAATGGGGTCATTTCCATCTCAATGGATTCCTGTGAACGTATACTGAAATTATGACGATTAAGGATTAGCCTGGGCCTCAGCTTTACTGCATTCATCCAGTAACATCTTCCTGTCTTCATTTGCATATTGGGAACATGTGTGTCTATGTGTATATGAGTGTCTGGATGGCAAGAGTGAAGTTTTCTATCCAGGTGTAGAGGATGGGGATAAATTTAGCAAGTGTATTCTACACCCTAGTTGATGGGACCTACACCAGTCCCCAGGAGGTAGCTTCTCTTTTTCCATTTTCCAGTTGAGGCGCAGAGAAGTGGAATTTGGTAAATTTGCAAACCCCTGGTGGAAAGTGCTTGGCACCGCGCTGGGTGCACCGTTAAGTTCTCAATGGAAACGCTATTTTTATGGTCATGATGAGGAAACTGAGCGTGTCCTCCTTTTCTCAAGCCGAGTTCTTAGGACGCGGGTGGTCCTGCCCTCCCTGCGACGCCCCCGACCCGAGACGCCAGCGCCGCCCGGAGTCTGCCAGGCTCTTAGGTGGGGCGAGGCCGGGAGGGGCGGGGCCGGTGGGGATAGGAGGCGGGGGGGGGGGCTGGGGGGGCGGGGCCACGGCGGCGCGACCCTATTAGGGCCGCCGGGGGCGTGGCCCCTGGGTCCGGGCAGCCTACAAGAGGCTGCGCGTACGGTCCTCCGACCCACTGCATCCCTCGGCGACCCGAGAGTGCCTTATCCCGCGACCTGCCGGCTGCGTCCTCTGTGCTTGTGCTGCTGTCGCCGCCACTCCACGCAGGAGACGCCGGCGAGGAGGTGGTTGAGGCCTGCGGAGGGAGGTGAGTGTGCCTTAGATTCCTCTCTCTGCACCGTGCTCTCCACCCCCTCAATCTCCTAGGAGCTGGAATAACCAGAGCAGATGTAATCTCTTAGGGTTTACTGTGTGCAGGCAAGTTAGCTGTGCACGCCTCCTGCATTTTAGAACCGTGCTCGGCGGCATGCCCTTACGCAGATGGAGAAACTGAGTCTCAGCGAGGGCAAGTTGTCTGAGACCTCACGTACTAGAAGCTAGGGAGCTGGGACTCAAAGCCGGTCTGACCACAGAATCGTGCTCCCTGAGGCTGTGTGTACTCTTGCCTTCCCTGTGCAGTTCGCCAGCATCTGTTGCATCCCTGTGTACACAGTGGGCGTCAATAAATGGAGAGCATGTGGCAGGAGTTTGAATGTGTTCTGCCCACGTGTGGAGGCTGAGGTGATCCTAGCGGCGTGTGTATTCTGTTGGGCAGTTTACAAAGCCACGCCCCTTTATGGTAGTGTTTGCGACCAACCTTCCAGGGAGTCTTCCTCTTGCCCTGTTTCAGAGGCAGGCACCGAGGGTCAGGGAGGTGAAGTGTCCAGGCAGAGCGGAGGCTGGGACCCAGTTCTGTCTGCCTTCAAAGCCCCATAAGGCTGTGGATGTGTCCGGGCGTGGCACATGTCCAGTTCCTACAGGTTTGGGAAGAGTTCCTGGGTTTCTTCAGCCAGAGTAGACATCTGTATAAACTTCTGGTGGGGGGAACCGCTGGCAGCTGAGGGCTCAGCTCTGGGGTCTGGGAGATTTGCGACCCCCAGTGGAAGAGCCAAGGCCAGCCCCCGAGCACTAGAGACTCAGAGCCTCCCTCAAAAGGGCTGGGCTGGTGGACGAGCCAGCTGGCTAATGCCAGCTCATCGAAGTCCAGTTTGAATTGGGTGTCTGTTAGCTGGAAGGTGAGTTACTGCTCTGGTCAAGGGAAGCATCTGGGAGTTGACAGATGCTCAGCTCACCTTCCAACCAAGAGCGGGCTTGTGAGTTTCCACTTTGAGCCTTTGGGCTCCTTGCCCTGGCAGATTAGGGTGAGCCTGCCTTCCCCAGAAGGGTCAGGGCATCTAGGGCTAGAACCTGACAGATGAGAGGCCAGGATGTGAAGGACAGGATGAAAGGCATGCCCCCTTCCCCAAAAAGATCCAGAGGGGAACTCTTGGGCCTATTGTTTTGTGCACTTGGTGGTTGTGTGTGATGCTGTCACCTCAGGTCTATCTGTCTGCACTTAACCTTGACACTTAAGGGCTGAGTCCTGCCTCCTTTAAGACACTTCTCTGTTCAATAGCTAACTCCACCTCTGAACCTGACCTTCAAATCTGAGGGATCATTTTGTTTGAGAGGGCCTCCAGGTAAAACACAGTTAGCAGAGTTGGGCCCAGCCCATCCCTGACGATGCAGTCAGGAAAGAGAATGAAAAGAGTGATCTTGATTTTTACAGTCTCTCAAAAAATAGGAGTAGAAATAGTAATGATCGCGTTTGTAATCCTTTCAGTAGCTGACATTCATCTGGCACTTACTGTGGGTCAGACATGCCTGGGGTTTTACATGGATGACCCATCCCACTGACTTCTTTGTGAGCTGGACTGTTCTCCTTTTTACAAGGAGGAAATTGAGGCTCCGAGTGATGAAGGCATGTACCCAGCATGACATGGGCAGGGTCGGGGAGAGCTGCCATCCTAGCCGGGTCCTCCCTCAGATCCTGGAAAAAGATGCCGGTCCGATGACTGGCCACATGACTGTCAGCTCAGAGCTTGCTTCTGGGCAAGGCTTCTGCCGTGTGGGGTCTGAATTCCCCGGCTCTGACTAGGGGTGGGGCTAGAGAGGGGACAGTGACATGGAGGCTTGGGATCCACTCTGCCGACAGGTACCTGCATCAGTATGCAGGGGCCCTGCTGGGGAACCCAGAGCAATGCCAGCTGCTCCCACAGCCCTGCCTCTGGACTGCCAAGGAGAGTTGGCTGGACGGGGAGGGGCTGGGGCCTCAGGAGCGGAGCATGGGCCTCTGAAGACCCCTGCACTTCATCCCTCACTCAGAGACCCCACATTGGATACCTGGGTTTTTCTGTAGGTTGCATTTGAAAACTGGCTCTTAAAGGCAGGACCTCTGAATGCTGACCTCTTTGGCCTCGTGGGAGCTGGAACATTTCTTTTCTCTGTCACCAGAGTAATTTACTATGTATGGGAGGTGCCTCTGTGTCTGCTTACTCCCAACCTAGGAAGCCTTTCTCCCCTCCTTTTTTTGCAGACTCACTGGTTTTTGATCAGTCCCAGATGTGTAAACCCAGCATCACTCAAAGGGGCTGATGGCTTGTCAAGAAAGGAAAATACAACACAGGCGTCATTTCATTTCGTCTTCAGTTCACTGAGCTGACTACAATAGGGATCTGGAGCCCCTCGTAAAGTCCTAAGGGGAGCACACTCTGTTCTGAAACAGGGAGGGTCAGGCTGCTCTGGGTAGTGGTTGGTAGGACCAGTTATGCTCTTTTTTTTCCCCCCTTGGAAAAAAATGATTTTAGTGTTATAAAATACTAATAACATGAGGTTTATCATTTTAAAGTACACAGTTTCGTGGCATCTAGTACATTAGCAGTGTTGTGAAACTATCAACACTGTCTAATTCCAGGACGTTTTCATCACTCCGAAAGGAAACCTCACAACCAGTATCAACAGTCACTCCCCATTCTGTCCTCCTCAGCCCCTGGCAACTGCTCATCTGCTTTCTGTCTCTCTGGATTTGCTTAATTCTGGACGTTTTGTGTAAGAGAAATCATCTGGTATGTGACTTTCTGTGTCTGGCATCTCTCACTGAGCATAACATGGTCAAGGTTCATTCATGTTGGAGCCTGTGTCACTGCTGCACACTTTTTTGTGGTCGAATACTCTTCCGTGGTGTGGGTAGAAGAGACCATCCTTCGCTGACCCTCTCATCCACTGCTGGGAGTCTGGGCCATTTCCCCCTTTTGGCTGTTGCGCATGATGCTGCTGTTGGCATCTGTGTACACTTTTATTTTTACACCCATTTTCAGTTGTTTTGGTTCTACCCCTATGAGTAGAATAGGTGGATCCCATGGTAACCTTATTTTTACCTTATTAAGGATCATGTGTCCCTTTTTCTTGACTTTCGTCTTGAAGAGGCATCAACTGAGATCATCTCCTTCCAGAAGGAATCAAGGCCCTCTGCCACGAGCATAGAGAATGGGGCGTCTGGGTGTTTTGGGGGAAGTGTTCACAGTATTTCCCCACCCCTCACCCCGGAGAGCAACTGGCAGAGATTCCTGTCAGAGATGTTGTCCTGGGGAACATCTTGTACCCCAGGCTGTGCATTTGTGGGTACTTGGTGATAGACAAACCCCCCCAACCCAAGATTGTGGGGACAGACAGTTTCTCGTGGTCCAGCCCCAGGGAAATTTATCTTCTCTGATTGCCCCAAGTGCTGCGTCAGCTTAGGAAAAAACCACAAATTCAAGGGAAAAAAGAAAAGTCCTAATGAGGATTATGCAACTTTTGGACCATCATTTTAAAAAAATATTATAAATTATGAAATCCCACATTTTCAGTCCAAGTTTCTGGATCATTTCCTACTGTGAGTGCAGAATGGTAAAATCCTGGAAGGAAAAAGAATCCACCTTTCATTTTGTTTGTAGTCAAGTGGTCCCAGAATGGACCCTCCCTGATGTTCTTTTGGATTGAAAATTCCTGGATCTCTCTAGAACTGGGGACTGGCATCCAGCTGGCAACTGCTGCAGCTGATTTGATAAGATCCTAGAAGTTCTTTTACTGGTGGCTCAGTGGTAAAAGGAGACGCAGGAGACTTGGGTTCGATCCCTGTGTTGAGAAGATTTCCTTGAAGAGAGCATGGCAACCCACTCCAGTCTTCTTGCCTGGAGAATCCCATGGACAGAGGAGCCTGGTGGGCTACAGTCCATGGGGTCGCAAAGAGTCAGACATGACTAAAGTGACTTAGCATGCACACACAGAAGTCCTTTTAGAGCAAAGAGGTGGTGTTCCTGGCAGGGAAGGTGACAGTGGGTGGGTGGGACATTGTGGGGTATGCTGGGAGAGGGACCTGCCCATTGATGGGGTCAGCTGTGCTGAGTTTGGATTTCCTGCTCTGAGCTGCAGGGCACAGGGGAGTCACGGTGTGGCCTTCATACCTGAGAGCAGGTCACGGTGGGATGATCGGTGTCCCCCACAGTGTGTGAAGCCCATCTGGGCCTGTCCCCAAGGTGACTGAACCTGTGTGCTGACCCGGCAGCAACCCGCCATTTACAAAACTGACCTCCCTTTACAACAAAGACAGAGCGCCCTCTACAATGAAACCTCTGGTCCCAGCTCTGCTCCATTTTCATCGAGGTTCATTTCACTCCTGCCTCTGTTCACAGCAGAAGGGATCAGGTTCTCTGCACATGCTGATCATAGAAGGTCCCTCCTCCCCACTTTTTTTTTTTTTTTTAATTTTGGCCGCCCTGCACAGCATGTGGGCTTAGTTCTCAACCAGGGGTCACTGTGTCCCCGGCATTGGAAGTGCAGAGTCTCAACCACTGGACCACCAGGAAGTTCTGAAGGTTCCCTTTTTAATATAAATTTCTTTGAACTCCCAAAGAGAACCAACAAATAAAAATAAGAAATATGAACTAGAACAGGGAGATGGTAGGAAGGTGGGCAAAGCTTGGGGAAGCGGGTGTGCCAAGGGCTGGAGTTTGGGAAACACCAGACTAAGGTACAGCATGGGGAGATTTGAGAGGCTGGTACCACCTAGAGCAGTGGTTCTCAAAGTGAGGTCCCAGGGCCAGCAGCGGCACCCAGGGGAGCTGTCAGAATGCCAATTCTCAGCTCCACTGCAGACCTCCAAAAGCTGTGGGGGTGGGGCCAGCAATCTGTGCTTTAGCGCGACTTCCAGCACTTTCTGGTGCAGGCTCCAGGGTGGGACCCACTGCCTGGGAAAGCCTGGAAGACTTTCCCTGGGCAGGGGCCCCAGAATGGGGTGGGCGGGACTGGCTGATTGGGGCAGAAGGTTCTGTTTACAGGACCTCGTGTGAGCACAGAGAAGTCCCGTGGCAGGGATAGAGCCAGTGGCTTGGGAGCTAGAATGACGTCTTCTGACCAGAGCCGAGGCCCCTGAGAGCAAGTTGTTGGTGTGTTTCTAGGCCTTTCTTCCGGAATGACGCTAGGTTTGCTGGTGCCCATCGCTCTAGGGCTTGAGCAAGTGTCCTGAGGGTTCCAGCCTTTTCCTTCAGCTGTGTTTAGACCGTGTGCCCAGGAGCTTGTGAAGTCCGTCTGTTGGTGACCCCTAAGCGGCCCCTCTGAAAGAATGGGCTGTTTCCTCTCCAGCATTCAAAATACATCTGTGTGCCCGTACATGTCCACTGCGTCTCTCCATCCCGCCCCCAAGCCGGCTCCCAACACAGCCAGTCTGTTCTCATGGTGGGGAAGCACTGGCTGCTTTAAAAACACTGTTTATTCCCGGGAACCGTCAAGGACGGTCTTCCCGGGGACTGAGATATTTTCAGCTTTGGCATCGCTGGACAAAGTGCCCTCTCAGACCAGGATGAACCGGGCCCTGTCTGGCAGAGTAGCTGTCTGGCCCAGGTGGGAGGCCCCGGCCGCACATTGCTTTCTCTGGGCTCCAGCACCTTCAGGTTCACTTCGAAGGGCTGTCGGAGACCAGGGCCCGAACTTGTCTCAGCGCTGATATTCAGGGGAGAGCCTGGAGGGTTTTCTCTTGCACAGTACTCTTCTCCTGCTTCTGTGGAGGCATTCTTCCAACAGAAGCCAGAGCCTCTTTAACTCTTCTCTTAAACTTTTTATTAAAGTTCAACATGCTAGAGAAGAAAGCACATGCATTCGTGCACAGGGGGATGGCGTTTTCTCCAAGTGCGCACGGGCACGCGCAGACTCGGGGCCCCAACGCGACAGAGCCGGACTACCCCTCAGGCCCCTCCCACAGCCCCACCCCCGAGGGGAACCATTTCTGCACTTCTGTTGGGGTAGGTTGGTTTTGCCTGGTTTTGAACTTTACATCAAGGGCAGCATGGATGTTTCATCACTGAAGTCTGGCCTCTTTAGTTCAGCGTTCCGTCTGTGAGCTCCATCTGCAGAGCTGCATCTGCCTGGTTCTCAGAGCATAAATCAGACCCTGTCACCATTGGCTTCAACTGCTCTGCACCTGAAGTGCGTGCGCGCACGCGCGCACACACACTCACACACAGACACACCCCCACCCCCCACTCCGCTTTGCATTTAGAGTAAAATCAACACTCTTTGTCAAGGCCCTTGAGGCCCCAGGTTGCCTGGCCCTGCTTGCCTCTGTGACCCCCTTTTTCCCAGTCACACTGCTCTGACCCTTCTTGTCCAGGCCGAGACAGTGACCGTCTCAGAGCCTTTGTCCTTGAGGTTCCCGCTGCCTGGAGTTCACCTCAGCCAGAGTGGTCACTGCCCCTACCTCTGTCCACCCTCACCTCCGGTGTCCCAGGCTGTCTTCCTCCAGCTTGCTGTGATGCCCGCCAACCGCCCCCCCCACCCCCACTGTGCCCCACTCCTGGGGACCGAGTTTTGCTCACTGCATATCCCAGGCACTCCCTGGCCACCTGAGGGCTTGCCCTGGGGATTTCCCCCTGAGAGGCTGCGTGCAGATTCCATAGTCTGGTGCTATATAGAATGCTTGAGTTCGGTTCAAGGCTGTGACTCATCCTTGCAGGTACCACCTGACACCAGTGACTCATACATTTCAGGTGGGAGGATAGCCCTGGTGCTGCCCGCACCGTAGCCTGGAGCAAAGGTATCTGGGATGGCTGGTTTCACCCTCAAGGAGCGGGGAAAGAAATACTCATTGAACACCTGTGAGTCTCGGGACTCTGCCTTTGGGCTCCTTAGAACCACTATTTCCACAATCTGCAAATTCTCCCCCAGCCCTGGGAGAAACTCAGTACTTTGTTTTGTCCGGGAGGAACTGGCGACTCCGAGGGATTGAGGGACCTTCTGGGCAGCCCCCAGGTTTATGTCATAGAGTCAGGATTCGAACCGGGTTTGACCCACTGTCCACACTTTTCCTCACTGTCTCCTGGGAGTCCTTGATTTCTTGTTTTTGGGAGCTGGAGGTTTCCTGCCATTTATCTAAAGCTTTCTGGGAGCATTGTTTCCAAGGAAACATCCACATGTCTTCCAGAAGGGAGAAAAGGGCCCCAGGCGTCATGTACTGGGTATTTGAAGAGTATATTAATTTATTATCCAGTCACTTTAAAGTGGCTTCTCATATATTATCTTGGCTTGCATTGAACAAACCTGTTTTTTCGTTCTTTTTTTTCCTGCACAGAGTAGATTAAGCAAATGTTTGTTGAGTAAGTGTGCTCTTTTCGTTCAGAATTGTGTATGTTCTCTGCATAGTATTTAAAAAACTGAATGGGTTTTATATATTATATTCAGTTAAACGTACCGAGTCGTTGCCCTGTGTATCCCATAAGGACATATCTTTTGCTGAGGGGACAGGAGGGAAGAAGGTGCCCGTGGGGGTGGCCTTTTTTGTTAAGCCTACTGTCCGTCTTTGTGGGGTTGGGGGCAGAGCGGTTGACAAAGGAAGGGACAGTCCTCCATGGTCTTTCCCTAATTCTGTTGAGAAGGGTTTAAGGAAAACTGGCTCCCGTGGAGGAGAGAGATCCCCGCCCTCAGCGTGTCTGGTACTTACTTACCCAGCCACTCTTCCCAGCCCTGGGATCTGCCCGAGACAGGCTGGGGTGTCCCGCCCCCCTCCTCCCAGCCGCCACTTCATTCCTGGAATTTCTGGGTGGTTTGTGGGTCTGACTCCGCTCTGCCTTCAGCCTCACTCACATTCTGAGTTCTCCTTTGTGCTCCTGAGGGAGCTTGGAGCCCTGATGCCCTGCCTTTGGGGCTAGCTATGGGGGCTCTTGCTGACATGGGGGCGCAAGTCAGAACTGCCCTGATATTTTCGAGGGCAAGGCAGGCAGGGAGTCAGAGTGTGGCAGGCTCTTTGCCGTCGTCTGCAGGCATTCTGCACGACTGTGAGCAAGTTGCTCGTCTGCGTTGAGCCTTAGTTTCCTCATCTGTAAAATAGGGATCATAGTCGCATTGACCCCAACAGTCTGCAGAGAGGGAGAAAGACAAGATTCTGGGAGTAGAGGACCTAGAACAAGGTCAGCCACTTTGTCCTCACTCATCACATGTTGGCTGGGTGATGGGTGAGAAATGTTTGTTGAGCAGTTAATACGCCCCGAAGTTTCGGGTTGAGTAAGACCCAGTCGTCCAGTGCCGTGCTGGAGCTGGCTCATACTGGCTTGTGGGAGCTGATGGTTAAGTTTCTGGAAAAGTTGTGGGCCAGTTCAATCCCACCATCATTGTTTTTTTAATTGAAGTATAGTTGATGTCCAGTGTTGTGTAAATCTCAGGTGTACAATACAGTGATTCAGTTATACATGTGTGTGTGTGTGTGCGTGCGTGTGTGCGCGTGCGCCCAATTACTCAGTCATGTCCTACTCTTTACAACCCCATGGACTGTAGCCTGCCAGGCTTCTCTGCCCATGGGATTCTCCAGGCAAGAATACTGGAGTGGGTTGCTATGCCCTTCTCCAGGAGATCTTCCCCACCCAGGGATCTGTCTCCTGGATCTGTGGCATTAGCAGGTGCATTCTTTACCACTGTGTCACCTGGGAAGCCCTACATATACATATTTTCAGATTTTTGCTCTTATAGTTTATTACAAAATATTGGGTATAGTTCCCTGTGCACACAACCACCATTATGTGTTATATAAACTTACAACGAAATGTCTTATTTAAAATAAAAGTAATAACTAGTCAAAACTTATTGTATCCTAATCTTTTACCCTGCTTCACTGTTCTTTCTGCTCTTGGGGTGGTTGCTGTCTACTCCATGCGTATGGTGGAAAAGCTGCATCATGGTGTGTTATTGTGGGACTCTTTCCAGAAACTCCATGCTCAGTGACCCTATATCAATGGCTTGAAATAACTGTGGTGGGGATATTTCACCAAGGGAATGGGTAGACACTACAGATTAGGGTAAGTATTTCAAGGTTTTCCAAATGTCCGTTATTAAACATTTGCCAGTCTAGCACTGGTTTCAGCCCTCAAGAAGCGCCAAGTCTAGCTGGCAAGGCAGCCAGTGTGAGCAGACTTGAGGCAGGCTGCTGGGTCCTTGACACCCAGGGCTCAGCTGACCCCTGGAAGGAGACCCAGTCTCAGGGCAGCAACGGCCACTGAGCCGGATAACCGCCATTGTGAATCCGGTTCCTGGCCAGCTGATCATATTCATGCTGTGACCCGGTCTGTGACATCTCGGAACCCACTTCCCCAGGAAGCTGAAAGAAAGTGGCTAAGGCCCCAGGCATGTAGGGAACTGAAGCATATTTCAGATTTAAGGGAAGCCTTTTTTTTTTTATCATCCCCACTAGCATTAGACATCTAATAGGAGTTTTAAAAATTAGATTTGTCTCAAAGCAGAAGCTTTGAAATAAGAGAGAATAGCCTTTTTCACTTCATTCACCATTATTAATCCCAGTCTTTCTCAAATCTCTCCGAACAATGGATCTGTGCAGCATTTAGCATCATTATTATTGTCATAGCCAATACGATTAGCCATTAACCATGCAACGAACCCTGTAATGTTGTGACCCTGTAATTCCTTGTCCCACGGCTCATCCCTTGACCCCAGCCTGCCTCCTCCCCTCACAGGCAGATCAGTCTCTGCTCCACATGAAGACTCAGTGGAGGAGTCAAAGGGTCACCACTTTCCAGAAACTTCTGGGAGCTGAATCACGCCTGCAGACCTGTTGATCTTGTTCATCGACGAAGATGCCAGCGGTGTTCTATAAATATTTACAAAGTGAATGTACAGATCTCCTCGTTCCGACGAGGTCAGACTTTGGGGATTCAGCGGTGAACAAGGTGGACAGGTCTGGGGCCATGATTAAGCTGCGACCCCAAAGTTGAGTCCTAACTCACAGGCAGGAATTCATTTGCCAGGCCCCAGCGGGGGCGGGGCAGGTCGGGGTCACAGGCTGAGCCTCGAGAACAGTGTGTGCAAGAGCAGAGAGCTTGGCACGGCCTCGGGGCTGCCGGCTGGCGGGCCCCACGGAGATTCATCTTTCTGGCAGACTTTCCTAAACACAGGCAAAGGCAGCCCAGGCGGAGTGACGCCTTCAGGTTCATTCACATTGTCTTTCTTCATTTTGCTCCTGAGAGTTGAGTTGAGTGGCAGGAGACCCCCGAGGTGGACTGGGGGCACGTGGGGCTGTGGGTGCCCTCGACGTCCACAGACTCTTAGCCGGGGCAGAGGGTAATGGCAGAACCCTCCACGCTTCCAGGAAGTGGGATCTCAAGTCTTGGTTCCATCTCAATCCAGCCTCGGACCTCACTAATACCATGGAATATCACCCAGGCTCAGTTTTGTTTTCCAGAAAATGGAGTGGGAAACGGCCAGAGTCCAAATGCATCCTGCATGTTGGGGCGATGCCGCAGGAATCCAACCCCAGATTGAGTCTGGCTGTCGACCGAGGGGTTTGAAAGCTTTGTCGGTGTCTCCCCGCCTCCGCCCCTCTCCCCCCCACCCCTGGTGCCCTTATCTTGTTTGTGGTCTCCCAGGCTGGGAGTTTCAACTGCCGCCAAGGAGACCTCGCGGAGACTGCATTTCTGTCAACTGTGCGGGTGTTTGATGCTGTTGGTAGCAGGCCAGGGACAGAGAGTGGAGAGGACTTCTCTGGAAATGAGGCCTGCATTTGGCCACCCTGGGAGAAGTGGGGGGGCAAAAGAGCCAAAGAGTGTTGGCCTCCATCTCCAGGCCCCAAAGGGAGCTCGGATAACCCGCCTGCCTGAAGTGTGAGCCCCTCGGGGATGTCAGGAGGGCTGGAGGGTTGCAGAGAGAGTCCGTGTGGGCGTCATATTTGAGTCAGAGGCAGATGGAGGCTGGGTGGGTGCTAGGCTCGGTGACGGGGCACGTCGTGGTGCGATGTCACCATGATGTAAATGTTTCACTCCCCTGGGGATGACACATGGGTGCCTTCTTCTCGACAGAGTCACTGGCTGACCTGGAGTAGGAGTGGGGCCTGTCTCTGCTGAGCCCAGCCATCTGCCCAGGAAGCAGAGAAGGGCAGGGAGGGTCACAGTGTGAGCTGGGTTGTTTGCGGGGGTCCTGCCCCTACGTGGGTGGTGATGGGAAATCCCCAAGGAAACTCACCCCGGGAAAGGCATGGTGGCATTGAGAAGGGGGCTCAGAGGCCAGATGGAGCTGTGTTCCAGCCCCAGGTTTTCTGCTTGCAGTTGTATGACCTTGGGTGGGCTCCCAAAGACCTCGGGGGCCTCAGTCTCCTTATCTGTCAGATGGGAGCAGTAGAACCCAAACCTCTGGATCATCAGGAGGGTGGGATGAGAAATGCAGCCATGGGCATGTGGTGGGTCTTCCCCCAGGTAAGTCCCCACTGGCCTCCCTGGTAGGAGCCTGTACTTGTCATTGGAAAGCCCCAGGTGGCAGTGGGTGGGTCTCCGTTGGAAAACTTTTAAAAAAATGTATTTTATTGAAGTACAGTTGGTTTACAATGTTGTGTTTATTTCTGTTGTACAGCAAAGTGACTCAGTTATGTGTGTATATATATATATACATTCTTTTTCGTGTTCTTTTCCATTCTGGTTTATCACAGGATATTGAGTGCAGTTCCCCGCGCTCTACAGTAGGACCTTGTTGTTTATGCGTCCTGTACATAGTAGTTTGCTTCTGCCAACCCCAGCCTCCTGCTCCGTCCCTCCCCCACCCCGATCCCCCTTGGCGACCACAAGCCTGCTCTCTATGTTTGTGAGTCAGTTTCTTTTAAATTATAGATGGAAAGGGGGCCAGAGTGCTTTGTTCCTAAGTTCTGATTGAGCTGTTTGGGCAGCAGAAGTTGAATAGCCTGTCCAGACCAGGGGGCTGGCAGGGCCTGGCGAAGTCGCCTTGGCCGATGGCCTTGTGCTGAGACAGTACCAATTGCCTCCGCCCAGGTTCCAGCCATGATCCCAGTCTTGGCCGCCCAATTTGCTCTCTGTCCCCTCCTCGCCCCCTTCCATACAGCCACCAGCGGGATGTTTAGAACCTAGTTCTCATTTATTGTCTGATGCTTGTATTAATACTAGTCTGCTAGGGCTGCCAGGACCAAGCACCCCAGGCCAAGCGGTTCAAACACCAGAAATTCATTCTTTCCCTCTCATGGAGGCTGGAAGTCCAAGATCAAGGTGCCGGCAGGGCTGTTTTCTTTTAGGCACTGCTCCTCGGCGTGTAGACGGCGGTCCCCTCCCTGTATCTCACATGCTGATCCCTCTGTGCGTGTCTGTGTCCTAATCCCTCCGTCTTACAAGGACACCAGCCACTGGAGCAGGGCCCACTCGTATGATCTCATTTTAACTTAATTGCCTCTTCTAAGACCCTGTATCCAAACCCAGCCATGGTCTGAGGAGCTGGCGTTGGGACTCCGATGAAGGAATTTGCAGAAGGCATAGCTCAGTCCAGGATTCTGTGTTTCCCTCTGTGTGCCAGCCCTGTTTGTGGTCTGGAATAAAGTTGTGGGACACCAGGCCTGTTACTGCTACAGTTCTGCTTGAATCTTCTGTGTTCTCCCTGGCCCAGACTTAGAAGCCATCATGATCCAAGCGTTGCCCCTCCCCAGCATGGACCCCCAGCCCCCCAGCCCGCCCCTCCCCACCCCCGCCCCAAGCTGCAGGCAGGCCAGACTACTTTCGGACCCAGCAGTGCCGCCCGACATGGTGCTATGAGTGGCCCGACCCAAGACAAGTCGGCATGTCTGTGCCAGCGACCATCTCGAGGTGGAGAAGCCACTTGGAGAAACGCCTCTTTTCATTTGTGTTTCTCCCCAGGGGAAGGTTTGACTAAACCCCCTGGTTCTCCCAACTTTGAAGCTCCACTCGAAGCTTCATCAGTTCTCTCCTGAACCTTGGAGGGAAGGCCCCGTCTGTGGGCCCTGGACCGTGCGAGGCCGTTGAACGTTCAGAGTGAAGGCGGCTCACCAAGCCTTCTGCAATAAGGTCACCCTTGTTCAGGAGAACATGCCAGGAGGATGCACTTGGAACCAGCAGCGGTTTCACTGTCCTTTCATGCTTTGCCATTTTGCTTTGTTCTATTCATTAATATTTTTTAAAAACTTGAAGTAGGCAAGTCCAAAGGATAGAGGGCACTCACCAATGAGGTCCGGCCCCCAAGGATGCCCTGCTTTGGTTACCACATCACAATTCCTGCTAACTCATCTGGTCCACCTTGCATGAACAGAGCTTACGCTTTGCCACATGTGCTTGAGATTTTAAAGCAGAAACAATATATTAAAGATGAGTCCCCTCATATTCTTGTTCCCAGTTCAGTTTCCCTCCTAGAGTCAACCACCCCATGAACTGGTTTCACTATACAAACACATGCACGCACACCATCTGATATATGTACAAACACATATAATACATGTCTGTGTAATATACACATGCATATATATGCATGTCCACCTATAATATCCATAAACTTGTCCAAAATATGGTTTATATACCTTAAAATGTAAATAAATACTACCGTTGGCATAACATTCTACAACTTTCTTAGCCCAACATTGGATTAGAGCTTTGTTGCTGCCGACAATCCCAGAACTCCAGGTCTTCCATTTTACCTGCTTTATAATATTTCACCCACACTGACCCACAGTTCTTTTACCCCTCCCCCTACTGAGAGTTATTTGAATTGTGCCCACTGGTGGTTTAAAACAAACCCAGCTTTTGGTCCAGTTGAGTCATGTAAACAATTCCTGTTTCATGCCTTTGGGGGTGCCCTGCCCCTCGGGATGCTGAAGTGGAGAGTAAAGCAAATTGGATGTTGCTGTGACCACCAAGTGGTCGTTTTGTGATGTCAGTCTTGCTCCTGCTTTGTCCCAAATCTTAACCCACCGTCAGTACTTTTTGGCATCCTTTTCAGCCTGGCCTCTGCAGCTGGGAAATGATCATATATGGTGGTGTGACTAAGCGGGGAGGCGGCAGGGACCCTGGGAGCGTCTGCGTTACTGGCTTGATTCCCACGGGGCGAGTGAGCACACAGAAGCCCTCCCGCGGTCCCTGCGGCTCTGCCCCAGAGGGAACTCCTTGGCCGAGAGGCCGAGAGGCCGAGAGGCCACGGAGCTGGGCCTCCGCCTGCATGTCGGCTGCTTTTATCTGAAGCGTAAGCCCAGTCAGGACCCTGGAGAGTTTCCAGGGAACAGAGATGGGAAATGCCGCGTTCCCATAGCTTCAGGCTCTGCTCTCTGCCTCTCGGGTGCCCAGGACAAGCCCCAGAGGACCCCCTTCTTCCACTGCCATCTTGCAGCCCCACGCCAATGCAACCACTGAAACCCTGGCTATTGTTCACGTGGGAGATGACAGAGGGGCCTCCTGGGGTTCTGGGTGGGTAGCCTCCAGGCTGCCTCCCTCCCTGCCCACCCAGGGGTCTCTGGATGCCTCCCTCCAGCTCTCTGTGCTGTCTTCAGCCAGGCCTATCCCGCTGGTCAGGGGCTCCCATCTCCCCAGCCTAACTGGGGGCCACTTGAGGCCAGGGACAGTGCCTTGTTGTCCTCCTCTCCCACCATGCAGCACAAAATAGGTGCCTATAAAGGTCACTGGGTGACTGATCGACTTTCCTTGGGGGTGAAACAGAGGCGAGAGGGTGAACAAACAAGGGTGAACAACAAGCCCTGTCTTGTCTTCTTGGACCAGACAACAAGTCATCAGGAGGACCACACTTCATGACCTGTAGTGTGACCCCTGGCCCCCCAGGGTGAGAGGAACCGAGGCAGTGTACTGGAAAACCCCAGGCCCTCAGGGACATCACACCTGGGTTTGAGTCTTACCAGTAAGCAGCCTTGGGATCAACTCTCTGAGCCTCGGGCTCCCCATCTGTAAAGTGGTTGCAAGGGCAGACCGACCTCCTGGGCTTTCGTGAGGGCTGGAGATGACACGGATGAGGCGACCGGCCCCCGCAGAGGCTCAGGAAGGGCTCTGAGAAAGAGCGCAGGCGCAGCGGAAACTCAAACCTAATAAATTATCTTCAGGCCGGGGGATTTTAGAATCAGTAAGTGTGTTCCAAGACTAAGACAGCTTTTCCTAAGATGCCTGCCAAGGAAGAAAGGTTAGTGAGAGGCGGTGTTTGGGAAAAGGGCCCGGAGCCCAAAAGCAAGGACGGATCATGAAGATCTTTGACGGGTCATAAAATAACGGTGTCGGCACCGTGGATCTCAGAGGGGGTGAATCCCAACTGATGTGACCACGAGGCACGCACCACGGCCCCTGGCCCGGCATGTGTCAAGAGCTAGGGTTCCAGAAACACTCCTTGGGAAGCACAGCCCCAAGAGGGGCTGGAAGGTCCGGGAGTCCCAACCACCATCTTCCATCCCCTCCTTGGCCCTGCTGATGCGGCTGTTGGGTGCTAATCACCCATGTGGACCACTCACTCAGCAGCCAGGAGGGTCACATCTGGCAGTGCCCATAATGGGCCCACTGTCAGACAGAAGCTGGCCGAGGGAGGCTGCTCGCTGGGCTGTTTGGGGGGTTGCCAGGCAGAGACAGGGTGAGAGTGGGGTACCCTGGTACCCCTGGGAGGCCCTGTCTCTTTCCACTGTCACTTTCTCCGAGGATCAAGTTAGCAGAGCACGTGGCTAGGCCCTGGGAGGCTGTGGCGTAGGGTGTGATGGCTACCCACCCCGTGGAAGGACTGTGCAGGGGGTGGGTCTGGGGGTGCCTGACAGCCTGTTTGGGAACTGAGTCTTACTTCACAGGGCCTAGGAAGTTCGCTACCCCCGTTGGTTCATGGCACATCCTTTGCTGACGTGAAATGGCTTTAGCAGTCTCTTTTGGGGGCAGGAGATGGAGTTTAATTCAGGCCATAGACTCACCGGAGCCCTGAATGAGTCCAGATGCTGACTCAGAGTGAGAGAAAAGGAGGCGCCACGAGAAGCTGAGTCTGGGAGAGACCGAGCCAGGATGTCCATGTGGCATCGGGCCGCTTGCCGTGCTGGAGGCCGCTGGCTTGAATCCCAGCTCCACCACTTCCTGCCTGCTGGACCTTGCTGGTGTAGCTTCTGTGAGCCTCAGTCTTCACATCTGCACAATGGGGAGAGAGGGGTGCCCTGTTCACTCTCTGCCGTGGCGGGTTTGGCACTGACCGACTTCTCCAGCCACCCTCTGTTTCCTTTCAGAGCACGAGAACGCCCAGCTCTGCCTCAGGCGCCCAGGCCGCCCGTCACCGCCTGCCTTGCTGCCGGCGTGGAGCCATGACCTGTGTCCTGACTGGTGTCGTGCCCTTGGGGCTGGTGCTGCTGCTCTGCGGAGCCCAAGGCTTTTTCCTGCCCAACATCACACACTTAGAGAAGCTGCTCAGCAAGTACCAGCGGGACCAGCCCCACTCACGGGCGCGGAGGGCCATCCCCAGGGCAGACCAGGAGGAGATTCTCATGCTTCACAACAAGCTGCGGGGCCAGGTGTCGCCGCCCGCCTCCAACATGGAGTACATGGTGAGCGCCGGGCCTGGGGCTGGCCTGGCGTGGGGGCTCGGGGCGGGGGCGGGTCCAGGACCCGGGAGCTACTAGCCAGAGAGGCTCCCCTGGCTGCGTTCTGGGCGCCTGGCTGCACTTCTCTGAGCTCAGCCCCCGCTCCCCACCCTCGGCTCTCTTGGAGCGGGGGGGGGCGGTGAGGGTCAAGGGGTGGGCTCTGGTGAGTCCGACCCCAGCTCTGCTTCCTCCTTACCGAGTGACCTCAGCATCTCCTTAGCTGGGTTGACTCAGTGTTCACTTGACAGTTGGCTGGCACGCCTGTCACACGCCCAGTCAGACACTCAGCCCTGGGGCTGTGCTGGTACCGAGGTCTTCATGCAGCTTGGTCTCCAGCCCACTCTTAAGGTGCTCCCTCCGTCAGCGAGGGGCGGCTGAGTCTGTGAGCAGTGGGGCGTTCTGCTGGGAGGAGGAGGCTGAGAAGGGACAGTGGAGGGTCCCCTGTACCTCGAGAGAAGCCCCTGCACTTAGGAACAGAAGGGGCGACCAGCTCCGGGTGCCCGTCCCCAGCCCCACCCTCGTTCCCGTGTCTCCTTGTCCGGTTTTCTCGGCCCCATGAAGTGGACACCGTGGTTCCCCCCAACTTTACAGACTGGCCCGGGATCACAACTGGCAGAGGCAGAAGTGGATCCTGACCCGGGTCCGGCTGAGTCCAGGACCCACGCTCTCATTCACCTGTCCATGCTGTCTGAACTCCACCCCCACTCTGCTGCCCCCCTAGGTACCTGGGACTCTTTCTCCAGCTGTTTCCACCCTCCCTGCCCATGTTGTTCACACCTTGATTAGCAGGGCAGCCTCAGCCCTGGAGGGGGACTCACCTCCCATCTTGCCCTCTGAATCCTGGCATCATGTTATAATTCCTAAATCTTCACTCTTCCAGCCTTTCTCCTGGCTGGAGCCTCGAGGGCCCTCTGTGCTTCTTGCCTGGCACCCACGCCTCCTGTCAGGAGCCCTGGTCTGTCTGGTTAGCTTGTTTCGCTTCCTCCTCTGCGGCCAGAGGAGTCTCAGGGTGCTGTGTGCACAGCCCCCCTCCGCACCCCACACGTCTGCACCCCGTCACTCCCGTTCGCAGCTCCGTGCAGCCCGGGCCCTGGCCCCTCTCCTTCCTCTGGACTCAGCTGCCGCTCCCTGTGTCGTTCACGCTCTGACCTCGGTCACCCTCGCGGCCGGGCACCTGCCCATGTGGCTGTGGGCCCCGCGGCACTGCTGAGCCAGATGAGGCGGCCCACCGGGGGCTGAGGGATGAGTGGGTGCCCGCCTGGGTAGAGCCTGGGCAAGGCTGTCCCCTGGGGACTCCTTATGAAACCATTTCTTTCTTTTCCCTCAAGAACACGGTCCAGGGGTTTGTTCTGAAGGGGCTGTGCTAATTTTAGGAGGCAGAGTGGACACCCTTTCAAAATGTTAATACGCGGGGCAGCCATTCAGAGCTTTTTAGGGTTAAAGCTGGAGAGAATTAGGGTAGGTTTCTTTTTAGGCTCCCCTCGCCCCTGCCAGCATCCTCGCCCACCAACGTCCATCCGCCCAACAACAGGCAGCGCTGATTGGAGAGGGTGTCTCAGATCCATGTCCTGGAGCTTTGAGCCACAGCCCTCTGAAACAGGCTCATCCCAAGAGGTGGACTGTAAAACCCCACAGAGTTAAGACACCCTGTTTTGAGGTTTTATGAGTGGACAGGCTCTGGAGCCAGCCTGTCTGGGTTTAGGACTTGCCCCTGGATGTTGAGGAGTGCCGTTATCTTGGCCAGAAAGAGACACAGGACCGGAGATGGGGGGAAGGGGTGACTTCGTGTTGGGGTCCGGCGGTTGGTGAACCGGTCTCCTAGAACGTCCCAGGGCCCTCCCAGTATAGGCTGTCAGGAAGCACCTATTGTGTGCCAGGCTGGGCCTCCACAGGGCAAGGGGACAGCCCCTGCCTGCCTGGGAGATTTGGATGGGGCGGGGCAGCCGCTGGCTCACAGCCTGAGGGCCACTGGGCGTCAGTTTCTTGAGAGAGAAAAGTAGTCCCACTCATCTGGTTCACCGTGTTCTCTTCAGGGGGGTTATGTGTGCACCCTGGGCTGGTTGGGAGGGGAGCTGGTGACAGATTCTTTGTCCCAGACCCTGACTCAGGGTGGGCTTTGCCGGAGGGGAGCAGGACTGGGTGAGTTGAAGGCATTTCTTGCTACTTAGAAAAAAAAATCTATATATATGTGTGTGTGTGTGTGTGTGTGTGTATAAGGTTATATATAGGCTTCCCAGGTGGCGCTCGTGGTAAAGAACCTGCCTCCAATGCAGAAAATATAAGAGACGTGAGTTTGATCCCCGGGTCAGGAAGATCTCTGGAGGAGGACAGGGCAACCCACTCCAGTATTCTTGCCTGGATAATCCCCATGGGCAGAGGAGCCTGGCGGGCTACAGTCCATAGGGTCACAAAGAGTTGGCCATGACTGAAGCGATTTAGCATGTGTGTGTATAAATACATACATATGTATATATATAAAATGGTAAAATATACATAATATAAAACTTACCATTTCATCCATTTTAAAATGCACTGTTCAGTGGCATTAGGTACCCTCACACCATTGTACAGCCATGACCACCATCCATCTCCAAGTTATTCATCCTCCCGTTTCATAGATGAGGAGACTGAGGCTGAGAGGAGGGACTTGCCAGGGTCCCTGACAAGTTAGGGGATGAGCAGGAGCTCTGAGCATCCAGGCTCCTCTAGGTTCTTTGCTGACCAGAGACTGTCGAAATGCTCTCAGAGTCCTTGAGTCCAGTGTCGCAGAAGCTGAAGCCTGGTGCTTAGGGTCGTCCCAGGGCCCGAGCTGGGGGCGTCAGCACAGTTGAGTTCTTCCACCCATCCTGACCCTACCTCCTGGTGCCCGTTTCTCGTCCCCTGCAGACCTGGGATGAAGAGCTGGAGAAGTCAGCGGCAGCCTGGGCCCAGGAGTGCATCTGGGAGCACGGACCCACTGGCCTGCTGGTGTCCATCGGGCAGAACCTGGCTGTGCACTGGGGCAGGTGAGAGACGCCATGGCCCCCTACTTGTGACCTGGGGTCTCACTCACACTGCCGGACCTCTGAGCGCCTGTTAAATGTCACCCACCGATCTTCACCCAGGTCAACTGAGCGGGTTTCCTTAGAGGAAGTGGGGAAGATGTCCTCTGACAGATTAAGACTCGCTGCCCTTGTGCTAGGCACACGAGTTCTCTGAGTAGGGACCCAGGAGTCGCGAGGTTTCCAGGGTCTGCTTCCATTTTGCCCCTTTCATTGAAAAATTGATGTGGATTGGACAGAGCCCCTGAAAACACAGGGCAGGGTCGGCTGGCCTTCAGACCCGCCATATCCAGTTCCCGAGCTCGGATTTTAATGGGGCCCCAAGCCCCTGCACTGTCCTCTAGCCAGGGTTGTTCCAGGCAGGACCTGGGCAAGGGGTCATCACAGGGCTAGAGGCTTGGCTTCGTGGAGGCATAGCAACCCGGTGTTGTTTTCTGCTTTTTATCCAGTCAGTCTTATGACAGCATCACCAGAAAATGTCTATGAGGAACCCAACCCATGGACCTGCTGACCTGGTCAGCTCTTTCTGTGTTTCTGGGCTCCTGGGCTGCATCTGGCCGACATATTTTCCCATAGTTGTAACTGTGGCCAGGACAGCTATTGATTTTTTTTTTTTTCCTTCTCATACGACATCAAACAGTTTTCTAGCACATACTTGTCATGGTTATCACATCTGAAAGGCTGCCTGTGAGCCATCAGGTTGACAGACCAGAATTTAGCCATTCTATTCTCGTAGCTGGGTTTTGTTTTTTTCTTTTTCCCTCTTGGCTCATTTGAATGATTTCATTAGGAAAACTCTGAGGAGTAGGATTGATAGGTCCATAGCACAAAGGCTGTCCCCTTTCTGGATCAATATTGCTGACTCACTTTCCAGAGGAGCCCCTCATCTGAAAGCCCCTCAGCAGCTGAATGTTTTCTTTCTAAAACCAGTCCAGCCTGGCAGCAAGGCTTGTGGGACATGGACAGACAGGGTGGTGGGTACCCTGTGGCCCCGGAGCCCTGTCGCTGTCTGTGTGTCCTTCTCTGAGCTGGCCCCAAGCAGAGAGGTGCTTTCCCTGGCCAGGGCACTGACCACAACCTTTGCCAGAGTCCTGACGGTAATTATTACAAGACCACTGACTGCCCTGCTCCCCATGGTGCCCTCAGAAGTGCCCAGTCCCCCCCACATCTGTTCTGCTTGTTGAAACCATTTTGTCTACACTTGCTGGTGACAGCGACCGGGGCTTGCATCTGGTTTATTTTCTTTCCCGATGCCAGCCTGGCAGACGGGGCTGAAGAGAGGGCCAGTCACAACAAGAGATGGGGAGTGTCTTCTAAGTGCTGGGGGCGAGGGAGGGCTCAGGTGATAGGATCCCAAATGGGAGCTTGGGGCAAGGTTTGCCCCTCTTCGGTTTTTTCTTATGCAGTAATATCTGTGAAATACGGGATTCAGGGGCTGCATATATTTCCCCAAATGTATATGAAAAAAATACATAATTATTAGTATAAAAAAGGATTCACTGGGGCCAGATACAGGTTTCTCATACACACAGGTGGTGTGTGGGTCACCCAGGCATACTCCTGCACTCTGAAGGAGGCCAGTTCAGGTTTTAAGCACTTCTAACAGGTGCCAGGTGGGATGTAGGGCTGTTGGCCTGAAGGCGCGCCCCGCCTCCAACTCCACCTTGGGTGGGTGCTGCCAGAAGGGGTCTCTGTTATTGTGTGCATGTGGTGACCAGAACTTAACAAGCCCATCTGTCCCTGCAGGTATCGCTCCCCTGGCTTCCACGTGCAGTCCTGGTACGATGAGGTGAAGGACTACACCTACCCCTACCCCCACGAGTGCAACCCTTGGTGTCCAGAGAGGTGCTCCGGGCCCATGTGCACCCACTACACCCAGGTAAGGCTGGAAGATCGGGCGTGGCCTCAGCCTGGCACCCCCAGAACTGTGGGGCTCTCCCCCAATCAGAGAACCTCTGTTCTATCATTGCCTTAATATTCTTCCTTTAATTCAGTCCTATTCAAAGTATAACTGGTGGGTTGAACTGTTTGTGACTGGTTCACAAATGTGGAAACTGAGAATAAGCACTAGAAACTTCTATAGCAGTTTTATATTGCTGGGGCATGTTCCTTATTTGTTTTGTTTTGTTCACTTTTCCATTTTTGATTTAAACAAATGTCTGGCTCTTTCACGGGCTAGGGGAAGAATTTGGGCCTTCACCCCTTTACCATACACCCATTTACTGTGGGCACCTTATGGATTCAGGCCAGATTATGTCACCCTGGTCATTTTCCCCTTGTACTTTGATGTATGGATGTCATCTTTTCAGATAGTTTGGGCCACAACCAACAAGATCGGCTGTGCTGTGAACACCTGCCAGAGGATCAATGTCTGGGGAGATGTTTGGGAGAATGCAGTCTACCTCGTTTGCAATTATTCTCCAAAGTAAGAACAAGTGACATGGTTTTATGGGTTGGGGTGTGTTTGCTTGCCATGGAAGACCCAACTAAAACTGGCTTAAGTGGGAAAACCTCTTCATTACTTAACATAACAAGGCATTCAGAGATTAGTGCGTCTAGGTTAGCTTAGTAGCTCAGCAGTGTCAAGGAGAACTTTCTGTCTTCTTGCAGTACTATCCTCTCCTCATGGTCATAAGAAGGCTGCAAAACATCAGGCACCAAGTCTCCCCAAACAGAAGGGAAGAGAATGGTAGAAAAGAGTTCTCTCCTTTGGCTTTTCTCTCCCCTGGTCCACTTTCTCCTTACGTCATTGGCCAGAACCAGACTACTCATGGACAGGGGGGAACAAGACTGCCCCAGTTGGCTTTGACCAATGAACTTGTCCCAGTTGGCTTGGCAAATTGTCTTCTGGGACTGCTTGAATAGATCAGAAGCAGGAATAGCTGCTGGCTGGGCAACTAGTGGAGTCCACCATAAAGATTCTTTTTCTCTGAAAATATGCAGCAAAGGGCATGCTAGTAAATAGGTGTTTTGCATTGTTATGTTTCCCCTCCCAGAAGGGACCTGATCAAACCTTTGGGTCACAGCCCCTCTTCATCTTTACAGCACCCTGATGCCATCAGTATGTCACTTACCTCTTTACCCACTCACCTCTGTTGCTCACAAGACAACTATGTGCTGATTCTCGGAGAACAGCTCACCCAGTTTACAGCCTGTGGTTTGCGCACTGGCCACGGGGCTGGCCGCCATCCTAGCACTGGGCCCTGCATGCAGTGGCCCTTAAAACATATTTTCTCAGTGACTGCATGAAGCAGAATGACCTCATTTACTGGGTTGGGTCAGGAGTGGCCATGCGAAGGTGGGATGAAGAGAGAATCGCTGAGGTTGGGAGGAAAATAGAAACTCTCTGTAAACCATCCGGCACGCTAGCGGTAACAGTGCCTCCACAGCCACAGGGATGAGGTTATGGGTTGTGTCATCAATGGGAGGGACCAAGCCCCACGGAAGAGCAGTAAGCTAGTCAGAACTACTGGAAGAGTGGCAGGTGTGGAGTGAGGAATAATTCAATTTGACTGTGTATTAAAAAGAAAAAAAAAACACTAGAAGATCCTACTAGAAATACCACTTCCCCCTTATTTACCTCCTATCCCTTTCTTAAAAAAATTAATATTGTACGTATAGGAAAACACACTAATCCTGGAAGTACAGCTAGTAAATATTCACATGTATAAATTTGTATTATTTAGCACACACTGCTGCAACAAAGTGGCTTCAGCAGCAGAGTTCTCTCTCACAGCCCTGGAGGCCAGAAGTCCAGATCAGGGTCCAGCAGGGCTGGTTTCTGGTGAGGATTCTCTTCCCAGCTCATAGATGGCCACCTTCTCCCCGTGTCTCCACATGATGTTTCCTCACTGTGTGCAGGGGGGTGGAGGAGAGAGATGGAGAGGAAGTTGAGCTCTCTATGTCTCTTCCTATAAGACCACTAATCCTATTGGATCAGGGTCCCCACCCTCGTGACCTCATTTAACCTCAGTCACCTCCTCTGAGGCCCCATCTCCAAATGCAGCTACCCTGGGGGTTATGGTTATGGGGGGCGTGCACATACGTTCAGCCCATGCATCGTGTATATATAACATGGCGCCCAGGCTGGAGGACGGGTTCCCAGGACGCCTGGCACCCAGCCCCCATCCACAGCCACCACCTCTGAGAGCTACTGCGCCAGCCCTGTGGGAGGCCTGGTTTGTCACTGAGGAGACGCGGAGCCCACACATGCTGGCAGACTCAGCTGGGGTGGGTGGGGGAAGAGCCCGTCTGGGGGCCCGAATGGTCTGAAGAACCTACTGAGCCCCACCCAGTGACAGGGCAGGCGCTGGGGCCTCAGGGTCCCCCTGGTGATGGTCCATCTGTGGGGTCATCCCGAAGCCCTCCGTGAGCCCTGGCCAGCCTGCGTGTGAGGCCGATGTGCTGAACAAAGCAGTGTCTGCAGCCTGCTGGGGGTGTCGTTCTGCCCGCTCTGGGTGCAGCCTGTGACAGCCCCTGCCCACCACCCCCGGCCTGACACCCGCATGGCCCTGGGTGGTTCCATTCCACTATTTTGGGCTGACCAGGAGCAAACAGCGTGTTTTCTGCAGTTTGTCCCTGGCCAGCACTAATGGGACCCCTCCCTCCCTGGCCGCCCTGGACAGCCATCAGACCGTCACCCCGTGAGGTTGCTGATTTAGCAAGCGCTCAGAGAGTGTGTTGCCATCACCAGAGGCTAGTCCTGACGTGAGCCGTCCACACAGCCACCTCCTTCATCTCACGACCAGTCCCCGAGGTTACCCCATACAGAGACGAGGGCAGAGGTTCTGGTTGGAAGGGCCAGGTCCAGCCCCAGAGCCTGCTCCTCATGGCTCGGCCGCCCTTGGCCCAAGAGTGGGGCCCTGCATCTATTTCCTGAGAAGACAGCTAGTTGACTGGGGCAACCATGAAGGAAGTTCCTAGAACAGATCACAGAAACCGGCCCCCAGTCACTCACTGCTCCAGCCTGTGCTGCCAAAGGCACCACCAGAAGGGCCTGGGAGTCCTGCTCACCACCTGCTACCCAGGCCCTGGAGAAATCCCACCGAGCGGCCTCTGGTTTTCCTGCCCCGGAAGCTTAGAGGGAGGCGGATTGGTGCCTGTGATGCCCAGAGGCTCTCAGCCCCGCGAGCAGAGTATGGTCAAAGCTTTGAACCCTACAGGCTGAGGTCAAATCCCAGCCCTCACACTCACTTGCTGTGTGATGTTGGGCAAGTCACTTAACATTTCTGAGCCTGTTTCCTCGCCTGATAAAGGATTGAACTCTAGCATGTCCCTCCTAGGGTGTTGGAAGGATGGAATGAGTTGGTGGGTGTGCAGTGAGAAGCCAGTAACCTCGAGGCCCTCCCTGGAGCAGGCTGCCCATCACTTATTTGAGAAATGGCTTAAAAGGGAGGGTCCCAGCAACTTCCCTGCATTGGTGTTGGGGCTGGGGGAGGGGGCGGTGCCACCGGTGTTCAGAGTTGTGAGAGGGAGCAGTGTGGGTAGGTGGGGGCCACAGGACAAAGGATGAGAAGGAGAAGGATGCTTCATGGCTTCTGGCTAGATTATTCTGTAATTCTCTAGACGTTGTGCACAGAGGGGCTCAGGGCAAGTGCCTGTCCCCCTCATACCTTCCGTCCTCCCTGACCGTGTCGGGGCCCCAAGAGGGTCTAGAACAGAGAGAGGGGCCCCCGGGCCCTGGCATGGCAGCCCCGTGATGGTGTTTCTGGTCTGTCCTCAGGGGCAACTGGATCGGAGAAGCCCCCTACAGAACCGGCCGGCCTTGCTCCGAGTGCCCCCCCAAGTACGGCGGTGGCTGCAAGAACAACCTCTGTTACCGAGGTAGGAATCCACTTCAGAGCCCTTGGGAGCGGGTTTCCACTCCCGTCCCTGAGTCACAGAGCTGCCACCGTGAAACGGGGACGTTGGACAGCTAGGGGGGGAAATTGGCCCCTTCCACCCTTACCCTCTGCTCCCCTCCTTCATCTCCAGACTCCAGCCCTCGCTCCCCCGCTCCCCTCCCCATCTCCAGACTCGGGGTTCAGCCCCAGCTCCCCGGGGACCCAGCTGCCCCTGGGACATCCCCCAGTGGGCATCTCCCGTGGGCGGCACCGACCAGAGGCATCCTGCCCTCTTGGTGCTCAGACTTTGGTACAAAACAGACAACAAACGAGGGATTTAAAGCAGCTGCGTGATGGATGGTCCAGGCCAGCTGTGGACCGGGTGGGCTGTCGGAGCCCCTCCTGCTCATCCTTGTCCCCACCAGCCTCCCACCCACCCACACGTGAGGCTCACCCAGCCCTTACTCGTCATAAACATCTACGTTCCCCTCCCCCCTCAGCTCAGGCCCAGCCAGAGCTTTCAGGCTGTGTATTTTCCAGCGACGCCAGCATTTGTTTATTGCTGGCCACTCAGGGTGTTTCCATTTACCCCGCTCCTGTAAATAATGCACATTTTTCATGCCTGAAGTGCTCCTCACATTTTGGACTATTTCCTTCAACTCCGTCCCGGCTGAGGCGCTGAACGTGTGTCTGCGGTTGAGGTGTGTTTTTTCACGTGGCTGCGTCAACAGGTCCTGTGACGGCTGAGAGGGGCCTTTCAGGAGGGTTGGCACGGGCAGGAGGCAGCGGCCCTTCCCTGCCGGGGGCTCGTGGGGTCAGCGCAGTGGGCTCCAGGGTGAAGAGTGGAGTTCCAGCCCTCTCGGGCCGGTTTTTCCCTGCTGATTCTGCCCACTGCAGTGGGGCGGGGTGGGGGTGCCCTCTGGGGGGAGAAGCAAAGGTCTGATGGTTTGGTCAGTGTGGCCTGGTCCATGTGGTCCCCTGGGTTGTGACTTATGTGCAGGTAGCTGAGTCTCCGGGGGAATCAGGGCTCAACCCAGAGTCCAGACATGAGACTTCTGGCTCTGGATCTTGGTGATCTGAGGCTCTTTGCTCAAACCCCTCGGTCTCTCTGCCTAGCAGCAAAATGGGCCTGGTGACTCCGTCCGTGACACATCTCAGGCTCAGATGAGAGAGTCAGCGCATTTGGTGTGAACATCCTGAGTGCCTGCTGTGTGCCAGGATGTTGCTAGGTGATGGGGTGGGGTGACTATGGGGACCAGTCCTGGTCCTGCCCTGGGGAACCTGGCGTCCAGTGGGGCCATCGCCCCTCTCAGGGCATGATACAGGTGCCCCGGGGCTGTAGCAGGAGCCTCCACCGTGGGCCAGGCCAGGGAGGGCCTCCCGAGCAGGCAGCTGTTGAAGACGACAGCCTGGTAATGAAAGAAGGGAAGGGCATGTCCGGCAGGGAACCGCACGTGTCATGGCATGGTGCGCAGGTCCTGGCAGTGCCCGCCACGCGGTAGGGCACCATGAGCATTGGTTAGGTGGAGTTTCTGCTCCCCCTCTTCACTGTCTTTGAGACGGGGTCCCCACGCCCATCCTTAGTGAAATATTCCCACACAGTCCCACTCCGATACCTGGATTCCTGGGACAAGTGTGGGTTTGAGAGTCTAGTACACCTGCTTGAGGACTATCAACCCTGCACGTTCCAGCAGGGGGACCCCGGCAGGTCACTTCATCAATCTGAGCCTCAGTCTTCCTGTGTGAAAATGGGGTGACATGTCAGCTCCCGGGGGTAATGGGAGGGCTGAGAAGGCAGGCCAACACTCGAGGCATGTCAGGCTCCAAGTCCCCTTTCAGGCGGGTCCTATGGCTGCTATCTGGTCGTCCAGAGGGACAAGTCCCCTCTCAGATCCTGAGGGCTGGTATGGGGACCATGAGGGAGGGCAGACCTCTGGGGGCGCCCCCTCAGGTCTCCTGATGGGGGGCTCCATGAGTGCGCGAGGCAGGCCGTTGGCATGCAGGTTGGGCAGAGGGGGCGTGTCTGCACTCCGGGCCGGGTATGCCAGGCAAACTGCTTGCCTTCTCTGAGCCTCAGTTTCCCCCATCTGTAAGAGTGATGCCATCATCTCCTGTAGATGGTTTGCTGGGAGGATGTGGTGAGGAAGGTATGAGTTACTAGGACAGCAGCCTGCACATAGTCAGCACTTTATGGACCCAGCCCATTACTTTCTTGGAGAAGTAGAGGTGGGGAGGTATGACCTCACTCATCACCTGGCATGGAGTTCTTTACCTTAGGGGTTACTGGGGGCCCTCTAGCAGTCTGGGGGCCCCATCCATCTCAGGATCCTGGCACATGCCTTCTTTTCTCGGAAAACACAACTGTTGTGTCACACCTCCTCTAGGAAGACTTCCCTGATTTCACAGCCAGGCCACTCACTTGCCTCCATGCCCTTGCTGCACCCAGACTCTCCATGAACTTGAATCACCTGTAGTTACAGCTGCTGGTTCACTCCAGGGCCTCCAGGGGCACCTAGCAGGTGTGTTCTGCATGTTGTCTGAATAAATATACCCCCAAAGTCCACAGAGGGTCCTTGTCAGAGAACAAATGTACACAAAGACAGCCTAGATGCCGGTTAACCCCCCCCCAGTGAAGCCTCCTGGACTTGCTTCTTTATTTTTGGTGGAAAATACCCAACTCCACTTGGCGGGCATCCTGATTTCCTTAGCTAACCATGCAGAAAGTCTCCTCTAAAGCAGCTTATCTGCATAAGCTACTTAATAAGCGTTTATTGAGGTGCCTGGCAAAGCCTTGACCTCTTAATGGAGATGGAGCGGGGATAAGGATAGACTGTAAGAGGCGTTCCCACCCCTCCAGCCTGTCCCTGTGTGGCAGTGAAGGGTGTGGGATTCAGGGAAAGGAGTCTGACTCTCAGCTGTGTGAGCTTGGGCAGGTCACATAGCCTCTTCAAGGCTCAGTTTTCCCATCTGTGAAATGGGGCTGTTCACGCCTCCCAGGGCAATGACAGGATGACACCAGAACTTGACATTAGCTATGAGCTTTGTCCACACTTATAGAACCAGGTGGAGCCTGCAGAATGACGTAGAAATGCTCGGTACCCTGGGACCCCCGGTCCAGAGCTGGACGGTGCACAGGGTAACCTTGGCGTGAACTCGGGCACGGAATTTCCCCAGGCCTGTGCTGGTCCACTCAGGGGATCTTAATTAGGATGTGCTCAAATACAGCCCGTCCTCTGGGTAAGCATTCCACTTTTCATGTGTGTGTCTGAGGGTGAGGACTGTCTGCCCATTTTCTTAAATAGTGAGCCCTCAAATGCTTTAGGCTGCGCTACCCAACTATATTCGGCTAAATAAAGCCACGATTATGAGGTATAAAAATCCTAAAGGCCAGTGGAAGAAAACCCAGCTTATTCCAGAGACAGCTCTGGCTTTCAGTGAAGAGCAAGCCTGAATAGCCACTTTGATGGGAAGACAGACCAGAGACCGCTGCTGGGTTCCAAGTGCTGTTTGCAAACCCAGCATCTTCATAAAGATTTTGCCTATAGAGTATAGCTATAGTATAATGTTTTCCACATTCCCCTTCCTGAATATCTTTAAACTTTGCTGGGACTATTTTTCCCCCTCCAAAGAGTTCAAAGACAGAATTCATTGTGGGGGGTGGGGGGAGGGTTGACAGTCCTTCATGCAGCCAATTTTGTTGAGCAACTGCTGTGTGCTGGAGCTCGTTGTAGAGTGGGGTGTGAAGCAGGCTGGCTGCTGCCCCAGGGAGTCTTCAACTGGTGGGGGAGGGAGGTGGTGGTGAGCTTGTTGTCCAGGAGCCGGACATGAAGGTCCAAGAGCTCTGGTAATGATCTTGGGACTCAGGATTAATGTTCTCCTCTGGCTTAGATCCCGTCCATCCTCCTCTTGGTTTCCCCTGGAGCAGTGGTTGTACAGTGATGAGTCAGCCAGTGAAATGGCTGCAGAGTGTCCTATCAAAAGGCACCCAGAGATCTCTTGAAGAGATCTTGAAGTCGCCCTTCAATTGAATGGCTTGTGTCAACACAAAACGGTTGGTCTGCCCTTCAGAGATGTTGTCACCCTTAAGGAGAAATGGAGATAAGGCTCGGAATTGGTGGACATTTGATGGAACTTGAGTCTTAATCCATTGACATGAGAGGCCTGTGAGGGCCCCATCCATTCCTGCTCCTTGAACTCCTTCTTATCAAAGCACATCTGTTGTCTTTTCTCACTGGAGAAGCTTAGAAGGCAGGGGTTTCCAACTCTGGTCCACGACATCCTTGGCGGGTCCCACAACAGATGTGCACTAGTTCATGTTTGATAAGGGTGCACAAGCAATACTTTGCTTTGCTTTGGCTGGAGTGTAAGGCTTGGTATCCAAGTGGTCTGATTACAGATTATGGTGACTTTCATGATAAGAACTGATGCTTAATAAATGCAATTTGTTTGGTGAATTAGAATGTTTTGAAACATGAAGGTTGCAGTCATGTTTGGAGAAATAACCATATTTGAGTGGGGAAAAGATTGGGAGCCAGTGAACTAAGTTTTTTTAACCAAGAGTTGGGTCTTTGGCTCTTTCTAGGTGATGGTTCCAGTGTTACTGGGTTTCAGAACTGCAGTGCAGAGAAAGGTTAAGTGATCTTGACCTTCGGGGGTGGGGAAGGGAACAGAACATGTAGGCGGTAAAGGGCAGTGGGTCCAAGACCATCGACACGGGTATTCTTGCACCCCGATGGCACATATCTAGGAGGACCCCTCCCTCAGTGAGAATCCAGCACAGAGGGACCTCGGGGAGACAGCTGTGGTTTGGGGTCAGAGGATGAGGTGGCTTCCTGAAGCTGCTTCCTTGGGTAGGCAGTGGTGAGTAGGCAGAGAGGGGACAAGAAATCATTCAGACCATTCAGGGGTGGGTGCTGGGGCCTTCTAACCTCCGGTCAGCCCAGCTGCTCTTGGGTTCCAAATCAAGCACAGTGAGCAGACAGCCATCCATTGCTCTTGGTGGGGAGAATCCCGCCTGGCCAGTTGGCCCTGAAGCGGAACTTTCTCTTTGCTGCTGAAATGACCCTTTGTGAAAGCAAACCTCAAACTAGTTTCGTCTCCAGATGGCTTTTTTACTTCTTCCCAAGTGCATTTTGTTTGGATCCCAGCATGTTGCTTTTCTCTCCCCCCTTCACTATTAAGAGACTTATGGCCAGAAACCTGAAACGGACGACATGAACGAGGTGGAAGTGGCCCCCATTCCTGACGAGAAGCACGTCTGGGTCTCACCGAGGGTGATCAAACCCACGAAGCCCAAGAAAGACTCTCCCGTGAACTACATGAGTGAGTGGAGCTCTGCCATGCTGGCCGCCTCTGAAGGGGGCAGTTTTCTTTGGGGTGGACGGAGTAGGGGGGCCAGTGGGTTGAGAGGTCTCCAAGTCGACAAACAGCGGGGACCAGAGTGGGGTATAGCTTGCAAAAGCACGACCCGAAGACGTTTCTAAAAAATGATATTTTAAAGTCATTTCAAAAGAAGCATTATAGGAGCTGTACTTGGGTGGCCTTTTCCCCCCACGCAGTTATTTTAAGGTTAGACCTTCTCTTGTCCTTTCAAAGAGGACCGGGGCTGAGATTGGGTTCCTGTTGGGGTGCCCCCCTCCCAGAGGAAGAGTGAACGTGCAGCGCGGGGCCCGGCTCCCAGGGCCACCATGCGCACGGGTCCTGTGACTCGGACCTGCCTCTTTGAGACTCCATGTGCCCATCTGTAAAGTAGGAGCCCTGATGCCTCCTGTTAGCACTGTTTTAGTCCAGAGACGCGGGTGTGTGCATTTCCTGTGTCTGTAGTTTAGGAGAGGCATTGTGTTCTTGACAGAGAAGAGCTGAAGCAGTCACTAAGGAGCTAGGCTATGAATTCTAGACCTGGGCTGCATGTTCTCGTCTGTCCCTCCTCACCCATCTCCTTGCCCGAGCGGCTGCAGCTCGGTCAGGTCGCTGTGAGGATTTTTCACAGTCACATGGGTCCCCCAGTGTCAGCTGCATTGTGAGGTCACCAGCACATTGCCTCCAACAGCTCCCCTAAGGCGGGAAGCTGGCTGTTTCCCCAGAGACTTTCGGAGGTCCCCAGATGCCATGTCCTCACGCTCACCTCTGGTCTCCCGAGACCCTTCCCCTCCTGGGGCTCGCTTCTCTCTGCCCTCCCCTGTCCTGCTCTGATTCCCCCCTTCCCGACCTGGGTCACCTGTGTATGCGGCACCTTTACTGAAGTTTGGGGGCTCTAGAGGGCATTTTCTTACAGACACGGTACCAGGTGTGGCTTCTCTGCCCGCCAGTGTCTCTGTTTTCCCTCCGAACTATCACACAGCACACAGCTGGACTCGGGCCTGAGGAGGAGGCCAGCTCACACCCATCTTTCTCAGAAAGCCTTGGCTATTTTGTCAGTTGCCCTCCCACCAGCCCACACCCAGCAGGAGTTATCTCTCCCCTGGACTCCTGCCTGTTAGACCGTAGCTCTCTGTGACCAGGAAATACCCTGATGTCCTTGTCTGTCCAGAGGTTCCAAACTCTTTCATTATTATTTTATTTTTCCATAATGTAAAATTACAAAATAATACGTGTCTTTCTGTCAAACTATAACGTTACTCCAAGATTCTGATATGCCCCTATAAAACAAACCAAAAGGAAAACTTGGCCGAGTCCTCGTGGCTGTGGGAGATGATGCTGGGGAGAACGGCTGGGTCCCCGCTTCCTGGGCTGCGCGAGGCTCGCCCTCAGGGCCCTGTGAGGCTGAGGGAGACTCAGCGTGCCAGGCTGCCTCCCGAGGTTGGTTCTCCTTCTCATCAAGGCTCAGAGAAACCCCTGGAGGTGGATACTGCACCCATCTCCGTTAATAAGTGGGATTTGAACCTCAGAGACGGGAAGTAAGTGTCCAAGGTGACGGTGCTCCTAGAAAGAGGAACCGGGATTCAAACCTCCACCCTGCGCCTACAGCCAGTGGGCGACGCTTCTGCTCTCGTTATGATGAGGACTCCGGGGTGTTCCAGAAAGTTCCTTGGGGTGGGGATGGGATCTGCTAACTCGGACTCATCCTCCCATTTCTTGCCGTGACAAGTGTTTCTGCATTTCTCTCCTAGCCCAAGTCGTCAAGTGTGACACCAAGATGAAGGACAAGTGTAAAGGGTCCACGTGCAACAGGTAGGGGCTGGCCCCTCCCTCCCCCACCACCTGCAGCCCTCAGACACACCACTCTGGGCCCGGGGTCCCTTCGTGACCTGTCGGCTGACCTGCTGTGGAAATGCCAGGTGTGCTATCGGCAGGGAGGTCCTGAACGATGTTTTGGTGCAGGTGGGCGCTCCCTTCCACCCTCTGCGTGAAGGGGTCCCAGAGTGGCTCAGAGCTCTGGGCTGCGGCAGTGTCAGGGCAGATGTGGCCGTGGCTCGGTCCAGCACGGCTGCTGTGGAGTCCCAGTCGGCCTGCTTCCCCAGGGCCCCACCAGACGAGAAGTGGCCAGCATCTCCCCTAGAGTGGAATGAATTAATCTAGCCAATGGAGTCGCTTCATAGCATCCATTTTGGATGTTGAAAAACATCTGCCAAGAAGAACAAGCTTGGTTTTGGCAACATAGCCACTGGGCTGCTCCTTCTGGCAGCGAATGGCCAACAGGTGCAGCGGCCACGTGCAGACCCTCAGGTTCACGGCAGGAAAACCATGTCATTGGTGGAGGGGCCCTTGCTCTTCTTCCTATAGGTCCTGGCGTCTGTTCATCTAAAGCTGAATCATGTTATTTAAAGCACATGCTCAAAAGAGAAGGTGTATCATATTACCTGAAAGAGACGGTCCTATTTTACACCACGGGGACGTGGAGTCAAGTTTGTCAGGAGAACGCCCCACTGGCCTTTGGCGGGAAGGCGGGAGTGTCCTGGGACAGAGAACAGCCGGGATCAGATGTTCAAGGGGCTCACACGTTGTCCGCCCAGCCTTGGTGATGGGCCAGCAAATACCGTGAAAGCAGAACCAGGCAGTTTGGTGGTGAGATGAGCAAGAAGTGGCAGCGAGGGTGGTGGAGTAACCATCTGCCCCCACCTTGCACGTCATCCCGGAGGGATCTCCACCCTGCAGACTCCCCGGTCTGGGATGCCCGGAAGGCTCCTGAGCTGCCCGTGGCAGTGCCATGTCTTCCCGAACTGCTGACTTGTAACGAGAGCATCACGCCTGAGTAGTCAGTGGGAAAAGATGACAAGGTTTGGAGAACATTCGTTGTCAGACAGCATCAAAAGAGTTTCAGGACTGGAGGTAGACGGAGCCCTCCCCAGGCACGAAGAAGGCAGGGGTCTGTGCCTCTTAGACGCCTCCTGTCAAGAAGTAGAGCTCAGCCCACATGTGGCCCCCTGAAGTCCCACAGTGCCCTTCCTGGATGCCCTCCCACCACCTGGCATGTCAGTTTTCTGTACATGGCACTTTTGCAAGAAAAATATTTATTGGGGTGTTTTTTCTGACTTTAAAGGATATCCTTGTTCATTGTAATTCAGGAAAACAACCACCAAAGCAAGCATAAAGAAGATAAGTGTCAGTAATAATTTGATGTTGCCCCTTCCAGCCTTTGTTCTGCGCTCTGATTAGGCCTATCCTATTGTACAATCTTGCATGTTACTGGTTTCACTTAAGATTTCCAAAGTCAATAACTGTTCCTCAAAAACTTCATTTCTAGTGACTGTATAACATGCTGACATTTGGCCACACAGAAGTACATTTGGCTATTCCTTTGACACCTGCTGACTTGCTTCCAATTTTTCCCAGTTATAAATGGTTGGAATAACATGGAGGTCTGACTTTCTGACTTTTTGCTTGGGAGATTCAAGAATCAAGGGATATAAATTAAAAATTTTTTTTTAATTGAAGTATTATTAATTTACAATGTTGTGTTAGTTTCAGATATATAGCAAAGTGATTCAGTTATACATATATTTACTCTTTTTCAGATTCTTTTCCATCATAGGTTATTATAAAATATTGCATATAATACCTATATACAATATACAGTAGGTCTATATATACAGGTCTATATATACAGGTCTATACAGTTGGTTATCTATTTTATATATAGTAGTGTGTATATATTAATTCCAAACTCCTAATTTATCCCTTCCCCAACTTCCCCCTTTTGTATTCCTAAATTTTCTATGTCTGTAAGTCTGTTTCTGTTTTATAAATAAGTTCATTTGTATCTTTTTTTAGATTCCACACATAAGTGATATCATATATTTGTCTTTCTCTGACTTCACTTAGAATGGTAATCCATCCATGTTGCTGCAAATGGAATTATTTTATTTTTATGATTGAGTAATATTCCATGGTATATATGTACCATCATTTTTATCCATCTATCTGTTGATGGACCTTTGGTTACTTCCATGTGAATATTGTGAATATTGCTGGCATGACCATTGGGGTACATGTATCTTTTTGAGTTAGAATTTTTCATCTTTTTGGGATATATGCCCAAGAGTGGGATTGCTGGATCACTTGGTAGTTCTGTTTTTAGGGAACCTCCATCCTGTTCTCCACATTGGCTGCACCAACTTGCATTCCCACCAAGAATGTAGGAGGCTTCCCTTTTCTCCACACCTCCCCAGCATTTGTTATTTGTAAACTTTTTAGTGATGGGTGGTACCTCATTGTGGTTTTAATGTGCATTTTTCTATTAGCAACGTTGAGGATCTTTTTATGTCCCTGTTGGCCATCTGGCTGTCTTTTTTGGAGAAATGTCTATTTAGATCTTCTGCTCATTTGGGGGGCTTTCTGATTGGATTATTTGTTCTTTTTTTTATATTAAGCTGTATGAATTTATATACTTTGGAAATTAATAGCTTGTGGGTCACTTCATTTGCAAATGTTTTCTCCCAGTTTGTAGGTTGTTTTTCTTCATTTTGTTTATGGTTTAAGGGACATGAATCATTAAGGCTTTCTGGAAAGGTTAATTGATATTTTTTTGTGAGCATGATCACCATCATTGAATTTTATTCTATTAAAACACCCTTGTAGTTTGACACCTGGAACTTTTAGTCTGCACATCTTTGATGATTGGTATCTGAGGACTTCTTTGCTGCCTTTGATGCTGCTCATCTTTCTTCTGGACAAGGCTTTTGTCCATCTGTTCATAGAAACATCCATGTGACTTGAATCTGAAGCACATGAAAATGGTCTTTAAAGAGGCCAAGTTGAATCTGTAATTGTGGCCATGTGTCTATACACTTCAGCCTCGGTAAATTGTGGCTTCCTCCCAAACAGTGTATGCTAGATCACCAACACTTTTCTATATGTAATGATAGCTGTTGAAGGGGAATAAAAACAATAAATTCATGGCAAGGTTTTATCAATGTATTTTGTTCAACTTATGAAAATCATCTTCTTTCTTCCCCATCAGGTACCAGTGCCCAGCAGGCTGCCTGCACAGTGGAGCAAAGATCTTTGGGACTCTCTTTTATGAAAGCGTAAGTATGGCCAGAGCTTCTTTAAATGGCTGGCGTGGACTCCTGTCTTTGTGTTAAAAGCAGGTGGCTGGTTTTCAGGTGAACAGATTTTCTTTCTGCTCAGTAGTCAAACCCCTGTCTTTGTAGAGCTGATCCATGCCTATTTCTGGGGTCACAGATTTGTGAAGCCACTTTCGGGAATGGGGGCTGACCCCCGAGCCGACCAGTCTCTATGTTAGCCCCAGCGATAATATGCTCCACTGGAGAGGGAGAAAGGGCTGTTTGTCACTGTTCTTAGTTTGTAAAGCAACGCAGATGAGTTCTTAAAGATAAGCAACCCCAGAAACAAAGACGTGTTATAGAGCGAGGTTGGAGTCAGCAGTGGGGTGAGCCTTGGCCCGGCTGTTTGGCTTTTTGTGGGTTGAGGACAAACATCTTGGGTGTTCCTGGAAATGATCGCTGACAAAGGTGAATTCAGATGTACTTACATTCCGGCCCCGCCCTGCAGGCGTCCAGCATCTGCCGGGCCGCCATTCACTACGGGATCCTGGACGACAGGGGAGGCTTGGTGGACGTCACCAGGAACGGGAAGGTCCCCTTTTTTGTCAAGTCAGAGAGAAACGGCGTGCAGTCTCTGAGGTAAATATTCTGTGATCAGGGCTCCTGAAGACTTCTGTTCTGATTGTGAGAGTATTGTTGAAACCTTGGGAAGTTCTGGACTGTATAACGAAGCAGGAAACAATAAAGATGACAATGCTAGAACTCAGAAATCACCCCTACAGGCCGTTTAGCATATTTTATTCCACTGGGTTTCTGAGTGTATGTTTAATGTATTGAGTTTTTTGTTTGTTTTGAGTTTTTTGTTTGCTTGTTTTTGTAGCTTTTAGGAAAGTTTATTCCATATTTGAAAGTTAATACTACTCTTAATTATGAAATGTACATATAGCCATTAAGATATAGAAAAACAAATAAGGAAATATTGACCCCTTCTTTCCCACTTGCTCGAGATAGTCTAGGTACACAACCTTCAAAAGCATACAGTCTTGCAGTCTGACGTGAGTTCTGAATCCTCCTTTTTCTCCCTTCCTTGTCACTGAGAACTTTTTGGACACCTCAGTAATGACTGATGGTATCTTTGAGTTTGCAGGCTAATTCTTCACTGGCATTCCCTACATACCCCCCTACCCCCGAGAATGAAGCTTTTCATTTTTTAAATATACCTACTTGTGTTTGCAAGATGCTTTTCACGTAAGGTATGTGGATGAATCACAAGGCAGACCATCCTTGCCATCCTGACTCTGGGGGATGGAGGGGGCATGAAGACCAGCAGGAGGCCGTGTCTTGGTCTGTCCATGGCATCGAGGCATCATGTGACCAGGAGCAGGTGGAACCCACTGCAGGCCCTGGGGTCAAACAGACCCAGCTCTGCCTGCTCTGTCTGTGACCTGGGCTGGCTTCTTCGTCCCTTCTGGCTGGCAGTGCCCTGATATTTGAATGGGGGCCATGGTAGGACCTGAGGCTGACACCTGGCTGACACCCACCACAGGGCGGCGTGTCAGGGACCCCTGTCAGCGCCCACCCCAGGGTCTGCGGCAGGAAGGAGCTCAGCAGACGCTTCTGTGGTTGTTACAAGGTGGTATGTCTGTGTCCGTTCTAAACTGTGAGGCCACTCAGAACATTTCAGAAACTATGTGAGTCATTCTGCTTGGAAAGGCCTGGTTCTTCATCTTCAGGCAGTGTTGCAATATTCCTTGTTCTGTCTTAGCTAGGGATTTGGGGGTTATGTAAACAAAACAAAACAAAAAAGAGCAAGGAAGTTTAAATGAAAACCAAGAAAATATTCAGAGAGATAGGTTGGGTGACCTCTACACCAGCCTTGATGGAGCTCAACCTCAGCCCCGGTGGAATTGTGGGCTTGGCTGAGGGTTCGGGCCTGTATTGCCCAGGATGCCTGTCCTGAAGCCCCTTCTGGTCCCTGCCAGTGGCCAGCTTTGCATCTAGAGTGAGGCTCTTTGCGTCTCAGAATTCAGGGAGTCTGTGAACGCAAGGCAGATGAAAGCTTTAGTTTCACTGACCTCTAATTGAAATGTAGTATTGTCTTCCTTTATGGATATTTAGCCCCACATCTAGCTAGCACTGCTCGAAGTCCACTTGCTGGAGACATCTTGAAACATTCTCTGCCCATCATGGTCCCTCAATGACAGAAGTTAGAGAACCTGCCTCTTGATTCTGGTTTTAATGCATTAATGAAGATGCACAGCCATTAGGCTAACACAAATTTGTTTTCATACTTTGATAATGATATTAATAATACATGACTTCCTTTTAATCTTATAAATGTATCATATGCATTTAAAAAGCATTGTTCTGAGGAGGCGTCCAAAGGCTTTACCAGGCCTCTAGAGGGATCCTTGGCACAAAGAAGGTTAATGAGCCCTGTTCTAGAATGTTCTCAGTCTAGACCTTGCTCGGGAGCATCCTAAGGGCTTTCGGGGTGATGGGAAGCAAGTAGGAAGATATGACATCGAGGCTGAAATGAACAGGGGTGCATGTTTAGAAGCAGCTCTGTTTTGCATTCACCTAATGTTTCCTTTTATAGCAAATACAAGGCTTCCAGCTCATTCACGGTGTCAAAAGTAAAAGGTAAGGTGGACCGTCTTCTCTTTTACCCTGGAATTTTGTTCCCCTTACTTACTGATTTAATGGTTATCATACCTGTTGATACTGCTTTTCTCAGCATTGCCACAGTATTGAAGAGGTTCCTGAGGATTCTTTAGCTAGTTTCTAAACACATCTGAACTTGGCATTGGCCCTGGATGGCTAAGGCTGAAACACGTGCCCAAGTTCCCCGCTGACCGTCACAGAAAGACTATTGCCTGGGTCTAGAGTAGCCAACAGGCTGTGTAGGCAGTGTTGGTTGCTACCGAGTGGTAGCGGCTACCTGGAACATTGTGTTTAGAAGGATTCTGAGGTCCAGTTCTGTGCTCAGCAGAAAACGAAGCTGGAGAGGTTAGTCATGTCTGCCACAGAGGAGGGGGTGAAACCTGGGGAAGGACATGGCCTATGTTTGCCGTACCTCGTCCGGCTAGGTACATGACCTGTGGCTTGTTCTTTGGCAGGGCGGCATATGACCGTGGGAGAGCAGGCTGTAATCAGAATCGGGGTTGGGTTTGTAGTTGCCCAGACCGGGCACTTGGCTGGAGGGTCTCAGGCAGGCAGGGGGGCATAGGCACACTACAAACATTGCCTCTTCACCCCGGGAAACTTCCCACCCAGCCGTTCTTCCTTTGGGAAAGCCATGCTTGTCACTTGCCCTGGATACCAGACATTCGCTTAGTCGTGTCCGACTCTTTGTGACCCCATGGACTGCAGCATGCTAGGCCTCCCTGGCCTCCACCATCTCCTGGAGTTTACTCAAATGCATATCCACTGAGTTGGTGATGCCATCCAATCATTTCATGCTCTCTCATCCCCTTCTCCTCCTGGATACCTGACTACCTGGTTAGATATCTTTATAGAAACATGTAGCAGCATTTTACCGTATTACAAAATTAATACCTATTTATTCCAGATAATTTAAAAATATGGAGAATCAGTAGGGAAAAAAGAAAAAAGAAGACCTAAATTCGACCACTCAGAGATAACTACTCTGAACATTTTGGTGGATTTCTATAGAGTTTATTTTCCCTCTGCATTGAGTATATACATTGGTAATATGTACATTGATATGTTTTTAAAAATTGAAATTGGTAGCCTGATTTTCTTTTCAAATAATAATATACCAAGAATATACTTCTATACCTTTAAGTGGACTTCTGAACCTAATTTTAATGGTCTCCCCAGCATCCCATTGTGTAACAGACCCTTGTTGGACCTCTGCATAGACCCCTGCCCATCTAAATGATAGGCTGTGCTAGAGGTGGGCAAACTACAACCTTCAAGGCCAAATCCTGCCTGCCATCTGTTTTGTAAATAAAATTCTATTGGCACGGAGCTGTGCCCATTCATTTCTGTGTTGCCTAAGAATGGTTTTTCAACAGTATGTGAACCGTGAACTTCCAGATGTTCAAGCTGGTTATAGAAAAGGCAGAGGAACCAGAGATCAAATTGCCAACATCTGTTGGATTATCGAAAAAGCAAGAGAGTTCCAGAAAAACATCTATTTCTGCTTTATTGACTATGCCAAAGCCGTTGACTGTGTGGATCACCACAAACTGTGGAAAATTCTGAAAGAGATGGGAATACCAGATCACCTGACCTGCCTCTTGAGAAATCTGTATGCAGGTCAGGAAGCAACAGTTAGAACTGGACATGGAACAACAGACTGGTTCCAAATAGGAAAAGGAGTACGTCAAGGCTGTATATTGTCACCCTGCTTATTTAACTTATATGCAGAGTACATCATGAGAAATGCTGTACTGGATAAAGCACAAGCTGGAATCAAAATTGCTGGGAGAAATATCAATAACCTCAGATATGCAGATGACACCACCCTTATGGCAGAAAGTGAAGAAGAACTAAAGAGCCTCTTGATGAAAGTGAAAGAGGAGAGTGAAAAAGTTGGCTTAAAGTTCAACATTCAGGAAACTAAGATCATGGCATCTGGTCCCATCACTTCATGGCAAATAGATGGGGAAACAATGGAAACAGTGTCAGACTTTATTTTGGGGGGCTCCAAAATCACTGCAGATGGTGACTGCAGCCATGAAATTAAAAGATGCTTACTCCTTGGAAGAAAAGTTATGTCCAACCTAGACAGCATATTAAATAGCAGAGACATTACTTTGCCAACAAAGGTACATCTAGTCAAAGCTATGGTTTTTCCAGTAGTCGTGTATAAATGTGAGAGCTGGACTATAAACAAAGCTGAGCACCGAAGAATTGATGCTTTTGACCTGTGGTGTTGGAGAAGACTCTTGAGCCTTGTAGTCCCTTGGACTACAAGGAGATCCAACCAGTCCATCCTAAAGGAAATCAGTCCTGAATGTTCATTGGAAGGACTGATGCTGAAGCTTAAACTCCAATACTTTGGTCACATTTTGCGAAGAACTGACTCATTGGAAAGACCCTGATGCTGGGAAAGACTGAAGGTGGGAGGAGAAGGGGACAACAGAGGATGACATCACCGACTCAATGGACATGAGTTTGAGTAAACTAAGGGAGTTGGTGATGGACAGGGAGGCCTGGCGAACTGCAGTTCATGGGGTCACAAAGAGTCGGACATGACTGAGCAACTGAACTGAACTGACCTGAACTGATGGCTGGTTTCTGCTACAACAGCAGAGTAGAGTGGTTATAACACGACCATAGGGAGCTGGAGATATTTACTCTGACTCTTTAAGAAACAGTTTGCTGAGGCCTGGACTAAACGAGGATAGGCTGTTAGAGACCGCAGGTATTCAGTATTAGAAGTGCTTCCTTAGACACAGCATTTGACCTTGAAGGAGTCACCCACCCCTCGGGAAGGACTTGAGCAATGAGCTGAGGCTGGAAGTCAAAAACCAGACCTTCAGCTTGTCCTGTGCAGCCTCAGGGGGTCTTTTAGCTCTTTTGGACCTCAGTTTCCCCATCTACATAATTAGAACAATACCTTCCATGAGGATCCAGCATGATAAGGTAGAGGTAAAGACTTCAAAGTGGAAAAGCACAATGCTGGCCCCACAGAGAAACTGGTAAGGGTGATGACCTTTGACCTGTAGACATTTGGGCTGTGGGGTTTGTCTCATCCTTTGAGTGGACTGGGGGAGGAGTCGGGAGCACTGGGGCCTGGTACCTGATACCGGCTGGGTTCTCATCCCAGCTCTTACCTGAGTTCAGGGGCCCAAGTAGCCCCCAGGGCCCATTGTCCAGCAGCCCCTTTCATAGTCCGGAAGCCTGAGGCTCAGGCCCACCTCTGACCCGTTGTTCCCGTTCACAGTGCAAGACCTGGACTGCTACACCACTGTGGCCCAGCTCTGCCCATATGAGAAGCCGGGGACACACTGCCCAAGGTAAGGCTCCCTGGCATCTGGACTTGTAAACATGGGGGCTGAGAGAAAAAGGGCCAGGCTGGTTTGTGGGGTGGGTGGGGTGGTCACCGCATGCAGCCACGCATGGCTGAGTTCTAGACGTGGCCCTGGCATGTGTCCACACAGGAAGTCATTTGCTTTGTGGTCTGAGTCAAGGACCCACCCAACTTCCTGAGACCGCTTATTCTCAGCCCTGGCTGCACACTGGACTTGCTACAGGGGCATTAAAAGGACGAATCCCCATCTCCAAGGGTGGCCCAGGAGGGTATCGCATCTTTAGAAGCTTCTCCGTGAGCCCCTTGTGTAGCCAAGAACCTGGGGCCTGCCGTGAGGAACTTAACTGAGAAGATGATTTTGCCCCGCTCACTGTTGCCTCCACTAGCAGGAGAGAGTGTCTGCTTAGTTGCTCAGCCCTATCTGACTCTTTGTGAGCCCATTGACTGTAGCCCGCCAGGCTCTTGTGTCCATGGGATTCTCTAGGCAAGAGTACTGGAGTGGGTTGCCGTGTCCTCCTCCAGGAGATTCTTCCCAACCCAGGGATCAAATCCAGGTCTCCCGCTTTGCAGGCGGATTCGTTACCGTCTGAGCCACCAGGGAAGCAGAAGAGAGTGTTTGACTTCATTTGCCACCAAGCTCTTCCCAGGCCCCAAGACAGACCTCAGGGCCTGTCATTCTTGAACCCTTAGATCAGCTGAGAACTCTGGAAGCTGGGTGACACTGGTCCCCGTGGAATCTGCTCTTTGATTCTTGTATTTGATCTGTGATGTTTTCTGTGGATCACTTTAGAACCAGCTTGTTAAAATCCAGCTTTTTGGAGGTAAAACTTATACACAGTGAAATCCACCAGTAATAAGTATATAGTTGGGTGTGTTTTGACCAGTGTATACCACAGTCCTGATAGAGGACGTTTTCATCACCCAGCAGGTTCCCTTGTGGTCCGTTCCCCTCCCTCCGGTCTCTCCTGTATCCCTGCTGGCCCCTGATCCGCTCCTGTCCCTGTACTCGTGCCTTTTCTGGACTCTCACGTACATGGAGCCGTCACAGCAGAGACTTGTGTGTCTGGCTTCTTTCACTCCGCACAATGCTTTGCAGTTCATCTGTCCTAGAGCCAGTGGGTGATTCGTTTCTTCTTTCACGTTGCCGAGTGGTGTTCCACTCTGTGGATGTACTGCAGTTTGTCTGAGGAGTGAGTTTTACACGCATCTGCCTAAGCCTTACTTGGCTGGTTTTTGGAAGATGGTGTGTCATAACTAAAGAAGAGGTGCCTCTGAAGTACCTATTAGACCGTCTCAGAAGTTGTGGGATGTAGTATCCCCTGAGCCCTTCTCCGGGGCCTGGATGCCTGTGGGTTCTCCAAGGGAAAGACTGACCTTACAACCAACAGGTGAGGGGCTTTGCTGGCGGTCCAGTGGTTAGGACTCCTGCTTCCATGGCAAGGAGCACAGGTTTGATCCCTTGTTGGAGAACCAAGATCTTGCATGCTGGGAGCAGTGGCCCCCCAAAACCTAACAGACGGAGACCCACAAGGATGAGCAGGAGGAACCCCGGGAGGGTGCTGATGAGGGAGAGGGGACTGGACTGGGCCCCGGACTCCTCCCCTTGGCTACTCACGTTCCCCTTGGGGCTTTCTCACTGCCCACTGCCACCTCCACCACCACGCTGACCCGCCTTGAGTGTTCAAGGGAAAACATCCCACATGTTAAAGAGAAGCAGAAGGAAGTAATTTAAGAAAGTACAAACAAAAAGAAAAACTTGACATGCTACAAGTATCCAAAATGTTTCTGACCTCTCATTCTAGAAGCAGGAAAGAACATTCTTACCCCAATTCTCTTTTTTTTTCTGTTTAAATCTCAGACACATCCTTGTTCTCTCTGCCCATCCTGCTCCTTCGCCCCAAAGGACCCTTTCCACTTCCTGGTCGCTCTGCCTGGCTCTCTTCCCCTTCAGCATCCTGCCTGTCTCTGGGCCAGAGGGCTTCCGGCTGCCTTTTTGGTTTCTTGGTCCCTGGGCTCCAGCCCACGTGTGCCTGTTCCAGATGAAGACAAAAGACCTTTTCTTAAGTCAAGCTTGTACTTTCTTGGTTTGAGAGGCTCCAGTTTGAGGCACTCTCCTCATCCCCTGTGGCAGGGATGTGGTGACTGACACAGCAGTGAGCAAACCCTTCCTGCCCCAGGTTATCAGTGTTCCCTCCCTGGAATATTCTGTGATTCACAGAGGTGAGCGCCCCCACCCTTTCCTCCTCCACAACAGGGAAGTGGCCTTAAAAAAAAAATCTATTGATTATAATCTCTATAAAGTACCCACAGTGTGAACCAGCCAACACCCAAGAATGGGAGGTACAACCCCTTCCAATTCCATACTCACCTCTGTGAGATTTTTGTTTCATTTCACCTCGTTGTTTCTGCATGTCTTTTAATATGAAGAGCTTTTTCTTTAAAAAAAATTTTATTGCAGTATAGTTGATTTACAACGTCGTGTTAGTTTCAGGTGTACAACAAAGTGAATCAGTTATATATGCATCTGTTGTTGTTCAGTTCTGTTCGATTCTCCGTGACTCCATGGACTGCAGCATGCCAAGCTTCCCTGTTCTTCACCGTCTTCTGGAGTTTGCTCAAACCCATGTCCATTGAGTCGGTGATGCCATCCACCCACCTCATCCTCTGTCACCCCCTTCTCCTCCTGCCCTCAATCTTTCCATCTATATCCACTCTTGTAGGTTCTTTTTCTTTATAGTCATTACAGAATATTGAGTATAGTTCCTTGTGCTATACGGTAATATAGAGTAGGATCTTACAGTAGGTCTATTTTATATATAGTAGTGTGTATGTGTCAATAAAATTCTACATGTACTTTTTTTTTTTTAGTTCACACAAAGTTTAATCAGTCAAGTTAATGAAAATATCAAAATTTGTGAGTTAGTGTCTGGCAGAGGAAATTTAATTTTGTTGCAAATAATACAGTATTTGGTGTTTCCATTCTGGACGGGCTATGCTGCAGAAAGAGCAATGGCATTGAATCTCAGTTCATCAGGGTCACGTTCCATAAACTTCTTGCAAACTTCTATGGCATCCTCTAATAAAGTTTCATCACTAGTTTCCCCATGGTTAATTGGAAATGGTTTCCGTCCATCTAATTCATAGAGATGCCCATCTACATGAACTAATGCAATAAAATGAAGATCTACTTTTTCATCTATATTTGGTGCCTCAGTCTGACCTTCATGGGCACTGGTCTCATGAGTAACTCGAATGGCGTCATAGTTCTCCAGGTATCTGGCTCGCTCTTCAGGGCTCATTGATGCAGACTCCTCCAGGAATTTTTTCAAGGTTGATCCAGATTCAAAGTGCATCTTGTCTTTATTGTTGGCAATAGCATGGATTAGTCCAATTGTCCCACAGGCATTGCTGATTGTTTGCTTCATGAAATATACTGACGATGTAACATCTTGTCCCCGAGATTTTATTTTTTCCTCTTCTTCTGTTCTGAATACTTCATACTTTTCTGTAATCGGGAAGAGAAGTAACACTGCACACACTGGCCTTGGTACCATGCTAAGGAGCTCAGGATCCATTCCATACACATCAACAAACTGCCAATTAGGATGCAGACCTAATTGTTTGAGAAACTGGTTGGTGACCTCGGGATTGGCCTCCAGCGGCAGCCAGCGCTGACCCTCCATGGCCGCTCCGCCCGGCCCCTCTCCAGCTCTCTACATGTACTTTTAAGAAAAGGAAAAATATCTTTTATCACTGCTAGGGTGAAAGAGGTATATATGTATTTTTTCTTAAAGACTAGGCTGTGGTAATAATTGCCTTTCATCTAAGTATTAAATCTTGATGAGCAAATAAAGAGGGCCAGCTGCTTTTCTCAAGAAGTTTTGTTTTCTGCTGATGATAACCATTCCCTAAACGCTTCTTGTTTTCCAGAGTTCGCTGTCCAGCGCACTGCAAAGACGAGCCATCCTATTGGGCTCCTGTGTTTGGAAGCAACATCTATGCCGATGTGAGTATTCTGGACTTATTGGTGACTGCCCCACAGAAACCACGTTCCAGGGTCTGGACGTCAGAAACTTAAAATCTCATTCCTGTGCCTCTAGATAAATTTATACCATTCATTTCTGCTACCAGTGCTCTAGTTTCTACATTTTCAGAAGTATTTGTGCTTCCACCAATGTGTGCTAATGAACACAGACATGGGTGTACCTCCTCTTGCCCAGACATCTTCAGAGTTTGGTGAACTGAATCCTGCTCCCTCACTGACAAGCTCTTCTCATGTGAAGGCTGCCATGCATCACATACTGCCTTCCCCCAGATACTTAATAACCTTTCTGGCTCTCCTGATGCTTGTATAGCTGTTGGTCTTCTCCACTCATTGCATTTCTTTTTTGGCTGTGTACATACACTGAACTAAAAGTGCATAGAAGAAAATACAAACTACTGCCAATGTACTACTTGTTAATAACCACTCTTATTATATTCCGTTTTTCCATCCTAACTTTAGCAAGGAAAGTTTAGCTTGGTTGTTTTTTAAATTTTATTGAAGTATAGTTGATTTACAGAGTTGTGTTCATTTCTACTGTACAGAAAAGTGACTCAGTTATACATACATGTTCTCTTTCATACTCTTTTCCATTCTGGTTTGTCACAGGATGGTGAATACGGTTCTCTGTGCTCCACAGTAGGCCCTTGTCGTTTATCCATCCTACAGAGAAGAGTTTGCAGATATGGCTCCTACAGAACAAGGTCTCTTCCTCCTGTGGTCCAGGGTTTAGGGACATGGTGACCCAGGAGATGTGAATACGGTCACAGCTCTGCCCAACAGGCTGTGTGGTCTTCCTGACCAAGCCATTCACCTCTCTGTAGAATGAGCCAGGGCTGGGGTTTTCTAATTCAGGGGATCCTCTAGATCTGAAAGTCCATGAGTAGATCAGCTTCACTCAATCCCAGCTAATGTTTTTACCCAGCTTTTCCTCATCTTCATTTCTATGGTTCTCCTGCATCCACTATCACCACGCCCGCCTTTGCCTCCATCCGCCTTCATTTATTCTGGACTCCTGTAATGTGAGCTCGCTGAGTTCTGTGAAGTCAAAGCAACCTTCATGACTGGCCTTCCCCCACCCCTCATCTTTTTTTCCTCTCCTCTTTAAATGAGCCTTTTTATTTTTTCTCCTTAAAAGGTGCTTAGCCAAAACGGAGCTCTAAAAGTTTAATGAAGGAATAAAACAATGTGAATCAATTGTTATACCAAATATTTAAGCCAAAACCTGCAACTGAAAGACAGAGTCTTTGATTTTCAAGTGCTTTAAATATCAAAGGACAAGGAAGATGATTCTAGTACAGTACAAAAAGACAAATAGATAAAGCAGGAGTGGCAATATTGCTATCTGATAAAGTGGAATTTAAACATACCGAATGGGACGAGACAATTCATTATGCAATGGCACAAAAGGTACAATGTATGTAGATGTGAAAATCAAGTCCATATGCTCCAAACAGTGTAGCAGCTAAACATATAAAGCAAAAGGAAAAAAAAAGTTTAGAAATGCAAGGAGAACTTGATGAAATTTTAGTAATAATATGAGGCTACATTTTACTTTGTTTTAGGTTCTTAAAAACATCATCACTAGGTATTGTTACTCCCATCTTACAAAGACAGACAGGGAGGCTTAGAATAACCTGCCACAGATGATGCCGCTGGCAGTGGGGAAGGCGAGATGCAGATGAGGGCGTGTCTTGCCTCTGGGTCTGTTCTGCCTGCATGAATGTTGCTGCACTTCTGAATGCACAGGTGTGAACAGGCCTGTTTGTGAAAACCTGTATTCAGTCTCTAACTAAGTTACTCACTAGGATTTTGAGCTTTTGACAACACTGTCCTGGTGCCCATGACAGGGCTTGGTATATAATAATTGTTCGATTAATGTTTGTTAAAAGAATAAGTAGATAAAAATACTGCAGTTGTTAATGCCTAAACATCTCTTGAGAAAATTTAAAAAAAAAGAAAAGGAAGGAAGGAAGGGAAAAAGAAAGAGAAAACTACCTCCGTTTCAGAGGCTCTTTTCTGGCCTCGGTTTCTAGGTCACTCTGTATTCTGGGAAATGATGATGCCCCTGGAAAATGTCTGTTTAGCTAAGAGATTTATTTTGGGAGTGTTGTCTCCAGGCCTTCGAAGGGCCCAATAGTGCCTCCCCCAGCGTGCGTTACTTGGCAGACCCCGCACTTTGTGGTGAGCTGCAGGCAGGAGGAGCACCAGGGTGTAGCCCGTGAACCACGTCTGGGTCAGAAGATGCGAAAAGCGCCAGCCCCAGCTGTGACACTTGACAGCCCTGGAACGGTGGACAGGCCCTGCCCTGCTCTGAGCCTCAGTTTCCCTGTCTGTCCCTCCCTCTGTGGCTCCTTGGGTTCTCACCCTTGAGCCCGCACCAGGATCCCCAGAGGGCGTGTTCAGACAGAGTTCCGGGCCCCGCCCCCACCGCGCTTCAGACTCAGGGGGTCTGGGGCAGAGCCAGGGAATCTGCATTTCTAGCAAGTTCCCCGGTGGTGCTGATGCTGCTGGTCTGAGACGGCACTTCAAGGACCCCTGGGTTGGAGATGACAGTCCTGTGGGAATTTTCAATAATGGTGATGGTGAGAGCAATGATTATGGTGGTGTTTGTTTTGTTAACTGACATCTGTTGAGCACTTACTGTGTGCAGGCCTGCATTTAGCCTTTGACCTTTACATAATTGCCTCGCTAGCCCCTCTCGGGGTCTTATTGACCCCTGTGAGGTAGTGTGCAGCTTGCCAGCTCTGAGCAGCAGTCCTGGCTCTGCTGTTTGCCAGCCCAGTGACTTGGGCCAAGTCTTTAAACCCCTGTTAAGAGGGAATAATAGTGGTGGTGATGATGATGACCATAATAATAATGATGAAGATGATAATACTGTGTAGGTTACTGGGAGTTACTCTATCAATCACTTGAAACACTCAGAACTTGGCCTGTAGTGATAACTGCTCAGAAAGATTACCTAGGATGATCCCTGCTTTATGTTGAGAAGATAGAGCCTCTGAGGGTTAAAATAGGTCATTCAAGGCCACACAGCCAACCAGTGGTGGGGGAGGGGGGGGATGCTGAGACCAGATCTCTGTTGATAGTGCTTGTGAATAAGTATCCAGATACCGGTGTTGCCAATATGTGGTGTTGGAGAAGACTCTTGAGAGTCCCTTGGACAGGAAGGAGATCAACCCAGTCCATCCTAAAGGAAATCAACCCTGAATATTCATTGGAAGGACTGATGATGAAGCTGAAGCTCCAATATTTTGGCCACCTAATGAGAAGAGTCAACTCATTGGAAAACACCTTAATTTGCTGGGAAACATTGAGGGCAGGAGGAGAAGCAGACGACAGAGGATGAGATGGTTGGATGGCATCCCTGACTCAATGAACATGAGTTTGAGCAAGCTCCGGGAGATGGTGAAGGACAGGGAAGCCTAGTGTGCTGCAGTCTGTGGGGTCGCAGAGTCAGACACAACTGAGCGACTGAACAACAACAAAGTCGGCGTTGCCTCAGGTCTTGAGGAGAGAAAGCAGATACCTTGTACCTTTGGGGAAGCAGAGGTGAGACGAGACGTGTGGGAGGAGGAAGCGGGAGGAGAGTGTTTGTCCGCCATCAGCAGTGGAAGGCGTCTGCGGTGGTCACCGGCCCATGCAGTGAGGAGGAGGAGGCCCTGGGTGTGAGGGTCCCATGCCTGCGGCCTGCTGTTATCATGGGAACTTCTGTACCACTGGTGCCCAGACACCCTCGGGGGCCGGGGCAGAGGGCCATCACAGAGGCCCCAACACCGGAGCACCCGGCCTCTTGGCAGCTGTGGTCAGAGGATGTGCCTCCTGGGCAGGCCCTGGGTCTGGTCACTCACAGAGCGTGAGCAATACGAGAGGGAGATGGAAGAACCCCCCAGCCCCACCCACCAGGCAGACAGTGAGCCCCCGCTCAGGCCCTCAAACAGCAAACGTAGGAGGATTCCACAATGATGGTTTCCTTCACAGTCTCCTGCCTCTCTCTGAGATGGGGCAGACTTATTGCTTGTTAATCTTCTAGGGACACAAAGAGAACTGGAAAGTTGTGGATCCTTCCTCCGAGGAGGTGGGGGTGGAGAATGCTTCTTTGTATTGATAAAGTTGACCAACCATCCCAGTTTGTCTGGGATGCTGAGTTTCCCAGGCTCAGTGCTAAAACCTCAAAAGTTCTTGCCAACCTTCTAAGCCCACAGAGTTCTGCCTGCAGCCTCAGGGCCTCGCAGATGCCCCGGAGCCTGCTTTGGGCTAAGGAATCCGGCCCTCATCTGTTTAATGTATGAACTGAAGACAAGATATGTTCACGTGGGATTAGAAAAACTGGCCTTCAGCTCCTCACATCAGTCAGTGGTGAGAAGCAAGAAATCCAGTTCTCCCATCTTTAGTGGGATGGTGCCTGTCGGCTCTGAGACTCTCCAGCTTTTAATAGCAACATTAACTTCCCAGGGAGCGGGCAGGGCGGGGCCTTCTACTGTGAGTATTTTTTCCTTCTGCAAAACCAGCAGCTTGTCTGGAATGGCCTGGATTTGGAAGGGATGTGGCAGGAGCTGGCAGTCTGCAGGGCTGTTGGGTCTTTCTCTCTGCCTCTGACCTTCTTCTAGTCTCCCTCTTGCAAGGACCCTTGGAATTCTGCTGGACCCACTGGGGTAATTCAGGACCCTCTCGTCTTGAGGTTCCTACCTTCGTCACATCTTCAGAGGCCTTGTGCTGTGCCATGTCACGTGCCCACATGTTCCAGGGACGGGGGTGGGCGTCTTTGGTGGGCAGTTCTGTTATTCTGCTGACCACAGAGTCACAGCCTTGACCTTTAACCCGATCTTGTTTGAAATCGCTACTAAACCAAGAAGTGTCTTCAGGGCCTTGGCAATGTTGTCCAGTCTCACTGAGCCTGTGTTTCTGGCCTATAAAGTGGGAATAATGTAGTCACCCATCTCACTGGAAGATGAAATGAGATGATAAGCAAAAAGCAGCCCAGGGCTGGTATTCAATAAGCTCAGTCGACACTAGCTCTTCTCTCCGTGACGGAGGCTGTTCACTCCATAGATGGGTTAGCTCCTCTTATGTCTGCAGCCCTGGCTGCACCTGACAAACACTCAGCCTCAGGCTTCACCCCAGAGCAGCTGAATCTGTGGGGGAGGGAGGAGGGGATGGGGGGGCATCACCAGGTAAAGATGCCGCAGCTGCAGTGAGGGTGGAGGCTCGCAGCACAGGCCAGATGAAGGACTGCAGAAGAGGCAGGAAGGTGTTACCTTGAGTTGGCCTCAGCATCACCTGGCCCTCACCTGAGGGGGTGGTTCCGAGTCCACAGGTACATCAGGGTGAGGTCCAGGAGCCTGCGTCTTTTACAAGCACCAGCCTCCCCAGCCCTGAATGAGTCTCCCCAGCTTTGAGAAACATTGATTAATTACTCTCAGACAACCCAGTCTGAGGAGTGTTTTTCTACTGGATAAGTTAAGACCCTAATGGAAGTTGAACCCGATGATTGTCTTACCCAGGGATTGGATGACTCGAAGACTTTAGAAAACAGCATCTCCTGCCCTTGCTTGAAACACAGTGGCTCATGTGGCACCTGGAGTGAACCCAGATGCCCCCACGGCCCTCACGGCCCCGAGTGACTGGCCCCTGCTCACCTCCTCCCACCTCTCCTGCGGCTTTCTGCCTGACTCACTGTGTTCCAGCCGCCCTGGCCCCTCTTTCTATTCTTTGGATCTGACAAGTTCACTGCACCCCAGGGCCTTTGCACAGGCTCTCCCTCTGCCTGGGACACTCCTCCCAGAGACGTTGCCATGTCTGTGGGAGTCTTCCCGTATTAACTGTTCTAAAAGAGCCCCTTAATCTTATCTCATGATCAGGTTTTGTTTTCTTCATGACATGAGTTCCTCATTTGTGTATTTGTTTGTCTGTCTCTCTTGACTCTGTGAAGGTAGAACCTTTATTTTGTTCCCCCCGAATCCTCTTGCATCTAGTACAGTGCCTGGCACATAGTAGGTGTTCAGAAAATATTTGTCAAAAAATGAACAAATGAATGAGGGATGAGACCAGGTCTCCCCAGAGAGACCGCTGAGGAATCGAGGTAGTGATGGTTACTTCCTAGGGCTTGGTGGGGTCAACATCCTACCAACCAGCAAGCCAAGTCACGGTTGACCCCATCAGGGTGTGACTGAGGGCCTGACCTTGACACTAATCACAGCCCTTCCCTTCTGCACTTTCAGACTTCCAGCATCTGTAAGACCGCCGTGCACGCGGGGGTCATCCGGAACGAGAGTGGGGGCTATGTGGACGTGATGCCCGTGGATAAAAAGAAGACCTATGTGGGCTCGCTCAGGAATGGAGTCCAGTCTGAAAGGTAGGGCTGCTTTCTCAGACACTCAACACCCAGGGCCTGTGGGGGCCGTTGGAGAAGGGCTACGATGATTGTCCTTTAAGATAAAGGCTGGGCAGACTTGGTACATGTTCTCAGTAGAGCACCCAGGACAAGCCTGTCCTTTTCTCTCTTCCTTTCTTTTTTCAAAAGGAGAGCTTGTTTCTATACCCAGCACATGTTTTTGTAGACAATTTAGAGGTGTCAGATAAGCCCCAAGGAAAACCATCACCCATTACCTCTCGCCTGGGGGAGTTAGGGATCTTTGGTGTGTATCCCTCTGGTCCTTTTTCTGTATGTATATGTGCATGCCTCCCCCATGCCCCTCCCCCCAAAAGACAAAGGGACCAAGTTATAGTCACAAAGCAGTGCTCTAGCTGCGTCAGAATATAGCTGCATTTTGTTACCCAACTAAGAGCCGAGTCTGGAGTGCAGCAGACCTAGGCTCTGCTTCTTCCCAACTTTGTGACCTGGAGCCAGTCTCCTGGTTTCTTGAGCCTCGGCTTTCTGGCCTGGAACGTGGGGAGAACTACAGTCCCCACCTCTGGGGGTATTGCGAAGCTGACGGAGGTGTTGCCTAGCTCTTCTGGCCAGGACACCAGCCACATTGGACTGGGGCCCACGCTGATGACCGCATCTTACTTTAATCACTTCTTTGAAGTCCCCTTCTCCAAGTACAGTCACATTCCGAGGGCACCGGGGATTAGGAGGTCAACATGTGAACTTGAGGGTGGGGCCGCACAAGCCAGCCAGCCCATACCAGGGGAAATGATGAAGATTTTATACTTGGGGACCGCTTTAGAAAGGGAATATAAAGTAAAGGGTACAAACTGTACCAGGCCCCATGAAGCCCGGGCTGTCGTGGCTCCCTGGTGCTCTGCCGCTGTCTGCACCCTCCCAGCCTCCTGGGGCGCTGCAAGGGCGGACCCTGCAGAATCAAGTGACGGGGATTCTGGTGGGGGGCAGGGGCGCGCAGGATGTGCTCGGTCATGGCCATCAGCCCCGAACACCCGGAGTTAGTGGCTTCTGCTTTCCTCCTTCAAAGCCTGCAACCTCTGTGTGGGAAAAGCTTAATGAAGGGAAATTCCATTGATTTAATGGGAGGGAAATGAAGCAGCTGATTAGGTGGAATTTCCTGGTGGGGCTGGAAAGAAATCCCAGGACACCCATCTCTTGAGTTCATTGTGTCCCTTTGAGAGAGAAAACGCCTTGGTGAGAAGCTGACAGGCTGGCCTTCTTATCATTGAGAGGACCCCAGCAGCTCCACCCCTGCCCAAGGCTGGGACACAGGGGGGTCTCTAGGGAGGACTGGAGACTGACAGAAGGTCCCCCAAAGTGTCTTCTTCCCCACTGTTAACTGCCCCCCTCCATCTGTAGTTTTCTCTGGCCAAAGGACCCGACTGAAATGCTGTCATTATAATTGCCCCTTGACATTCACGGCGCCTTGGTTCCAGGATCCCCCAAGGATACCCCAGTCCGAGGATGCTCAAGTCCTTATTGTTGTTGTGGTCGTTTAGTCGTTCAGTCATGTCTGACTCTTGTGACCCCATCAACTGTAGCGCACCAGGCTCCCCTGTCCATGGGATCTCCCAGGCAAGAATACTGGAGTGGGTTGCCATTTCCCTCTCCAGGTGATCTTCCCGACTCAGGGATCGAACCCGCGTCTCCCACATTGGCAGGCAGATTCTTTACCTCTGAGCCACCAGGGAAGCCCCCAAGTCCTTGTACACAATGATGAAGAACAGGAGGCCGTCCACATCCACGGACTCCACAGCCACGGGTGGACGTGGAGTGGATACAGAGGGCTGACTGTGTCTTGCGGGCAGCCTTCCCCAGGCCCCACAGTGGTTGTGCCCCCTGCGCTACTCAGATAGGTTCTACTTAGCCAACAGCCTGCTTGGGCTCTTTCCTCCTGAGTAGGTCGTGCAGGCTGAATTCTGTGATCAGCTGAAATCTGTGGTGAGCTTCCTGACCTGTAGAGGGAAAATGATAGCACCCACCCCCAGTGTTGGGGAATACAGTGGGTCTCCAAGTGGGCTCCCCAGGGCAGCATTCAAATTGACGGGGAGTTTGCTAGAGAAGCACATTCTCTGGCCAACCCGGGACAGACACTTGGGGAGTGTGGATCTGCCCTAGGGGCCCTGATGCCCGCTGGAAGGTGACCGCTGCTGCAGAGAGGGTGATGCAGGGTGACCGTGTCCTGGTCACAGAGTCACACTGTCCGTGATTCTAATAGTTTGTGATGTACTCTGTCTCTGCGGGGGCCCAGACCCATGCCGGGATGAGTGGGTGCCAGATGGTAGTCCGCCCTGCATGTGCAGAGGGGAGAGGCCAGGCCAGAGGGGACGTGGGGTCCAAGGGCAGCTGGGAGCGCTCTGCACTGCTCGTCAGCTGGGTGTCCTGGGGCAGGAGTCTGCTGTGAGGATTAAATGAGAAAGTACGTGCAAAGCACTCACCAGCGGCTTAGAGCAAGCATCTAATAGACCCGCTGGCCTGGCTGTTATGACACCTCAAGGCCTGTTTTGAACCTCAAGACACTATGATTCTTTTCATGTAGGGTCAGGTAACTCGACTGTAGGAAGTAGCCTACGTGGATTATTCCAAGACAAGGGAGAAAGCATCGTGCAGGAGTTACTCTTCCATCCTGATATCCATCCATTCCACGTGCTCTCACCCATCAGGTGTCACGCACGGGGTGAACCCTTATAGTGTCCCAGGCACTGGGACCGAGTGGGGAACACATAGCCCCGATCTCCGCCCTCCTGGGACTTGTCACCTAGTTGCAGGACAGACAGTGCGGAAATACAACTTCAGTAGCACGGCACAGGCGTCTCTGCTATGGAGGGTGGTGCCGGGAGCCGAGTACACCCAGCAGGGTCCCATCTTACAGTCTGGAGGGGCCTCTGTGGGGACGTGGCTGCTGCAGAGATGTCTGGCTGCCCTAGGCAGGGCAGCCCCCTCCTCCCCTTCTTTAGATGGGACCTGAGCCCCTCTGCATAGGGACCAGGGCTGAGAAATTTCCCTGGAGCCTGTTCCCATTAGGGACTGTGGGAACCCAGCCTGAGGCTGGATGGTGACTCTGTCCTCAGTGTCTGCAGGGCCCCTGGAGTGGTCATGACTGTCCCGAGGGAGATGTGGACACTGGACATATAGCAGCCCATTCACAGAAAGCCACATTCTAAATTTGGGGAATCCTTCAATCAGTCAAACAAATGAAACCTCCTGAACAGAATTCTCAGTACACAGACCACAAGTTGGTTCCGCTTCAAAGTCTCTTTAGTTTAGCAATTATCTTTTTCTAGAAGAGGATTTCCTGGAAATTTTGAAAGATGACCATGCAGAACTGGGACCACGTAAGAGGACAGGCACTTTCTCTCTCACACACACATGCCCATGAAAGAAAGGAAGGAAAAGGAATCTGGGAGAACTTTAGGTGTTGGGACCTGGGTTTGTCCAGATATTCTCAGAAAGAAGCTGGACATCTGGAAGAATATCAGTTCAGGATTTTTTTTTTTTTCCTGAGGCCAGGACTGATTTTTAAAGACAGATTTCACAATGAGATTGGGAAATATACTGAACAATGACAGATAATACTCTTGGTCACAATGACCTCTTTACAGAGGTTGATGGTATATACGTGGATCGATGTTTACCTGAATGGTAGGCCACCTCGGGTAGCATTTATGGGGCAGCTCCTGTGTGCTGGGCACTGTCCTTGGGGCTGGGGCCACAGCAGGGACGGAAGAAGCCAAATTCTTGTCCTCAGACGCCTCTGTCTACTGCAGCATGTCCCAGATACATACCATGAGTCACATATGGGATTTAAGAAAAAATTATTGGAGCATAGTTGATTTACGGTGTTGTGTTAGTTTCAGGTGCACAAGACAGTGAGTCAGTTATACATATACATATATCTGCTTTTCTTTTTTTTTTTTTTGAGATTCTTTCCCCAACACATGGGGGTTTTAAGGTTTCTAGTAATTATAGTGAAAAAGAAACAGAAGGGAGAATTTAGAGTACATTTCACTTCATCCAATGCATCATTATTATTGTTTCAATACGTATGAACAGAAGCAGTGTTGGTGGGAAACTTGCACTCTTCTTTTCTTATAAGAGCTGGGAAACCCAGCAGGTGTTTTGCACACAGAACGCGTCTCAGTCTGGGCGAGCTGCATTTCAAGCCCTCGGTAACCACCGTGAGCCCTGGGAGTCTTGAGGGTTGGGTGTCTGAAACTCTCTCAACTTGTGCAGAAACTCTGGGAAGCAGAAACCACTGGGCTGTTATTTCCAGATGGAATGACTTTTGCTGGACCAAGCTGGGCTGCTTTCCCCCGGCGTTTCCCTCCCTCCCCGTTTCCTCCCAGCTCCCGTTTCCCAGCACTCTCAGATCTGTACTCTCATTAGCTCAGCTCACCTCCCAACAGTCCCATGAGGCAGAGACCACAGTTACCCTCATTTATCAATAAGGAAAGGGAGGCTTAACAGAGAGGTTAAACGACTTGCCCAAGGTCACCCCACCAGTAAGCAGCAGGGCCCATACTCAGACTGGTAACCAGCACACGTGACTCCTCACTAGACAGGCTGTTGACTGCAGAAGGGGCTGGGGTGAGCCTTTTACACTCCTAAGGTACACTTGTTTGTAAACTTTACAAATGTTAGTTAGAAAAGAAATACTTACTTATTATTTAAATAATAGGGCTTCACTGGTAACTCAGACGGTAAAGAATGGCATTGGGACCCCTCTGTACTGCTCGCCAGCTGGGTATCCTCGGGCCGGCAGTCTCCCCCGCCTCTGCAATGAAGGGGACTCAAGTTTGATCCCTGGGTCTGGATGATCCCCTGAAGCGAATGGCAACCCACTGCAGTATTCCTGCCTGGAGAATCCCATAGACAGAGGAGTCTGCCGGGCTACATAGTCTACGTGGTCACAAAGAGTCGGACATGGCTGATCGACTAACACTTTCACTTTCTATTTAAATAATATGTCTAAGGATTAGAAAACAAGAGTTCCTATAGGCATTCTGTTAATCTCTGTTAACTGCTTTTTTATAACTTTTCCAGGCTTCCCCCACCCCACCCCGGGCAATTCACATAAAAATGAAAATTGTATTTTTATGGAGATTGTATTTTTTTCCCTAAAAAAATATTTTCTGAAATTGTTTTATCCTAAAAAATATTTTCTATTTCATGAAATGAGATGAAGAGGTTTGACAATTCCTTGGGGCTTGGGCTTAATAATAACAATTCACTCGCCGCCGTGCACCTGCCCGCTGTCCCCCTGATGGGAGAATGCGGTTTCAGTCTTGTGAGGTGGCGCTGCCCATGGCCCGGGGCTTGAGCTCCCAGAACCTTCCCTGGATGAGCTCATTCACCTCGCATAGGGCCCCTGAGGAGGGGGTGCTTTTGTGAACTCTGTCCTCGAAGCAGGAACTGAGGCTCAGAGAAATGGATTAACCACCCCAAGGTCCAATAGATAAGATCTGGAACTATTTCTGTCTGACTCTTGAAGTTTCCTGGAAGATCAGTAGAGGGTGAGAATCTGGGGGAACAGATTAGAATATTAAAAAAATTGTTTATGTATGTATAACACACTATACATATAAATACATACATGTTCATGTATGCATATAAGTGATATTGCTTAATACTAAAAAAGATGTCACAAATGTAAAGCCAGGAGAGCAATCCTCTGCCATCCTTTTGTCGCTGGGTTCCATCCCCCTGGGGTTAGCTGCCAACTAGTGGACCGCCTGTCCCAGGACAGAGGTACACTGTCCTCTCTCTTTAATCCAGTCTCTACTGTGTGCTGCCAAACACCAACCACCTCCTCCCTGAATAATTTTCGCCCACAGGAGTGAGCTTTCAGGACGAAGCCTTATGCTTTTGGCTCCTGCAGACCTGCAGCCTCCCACCTCCCAAGGGGCTCCCGGCGTCTGAGCCCCGACTGCCGTGTGGGGTTGCCCAGTGTGGTCCTGGGCAGTGGTGTGGCCACAGCCCATCCATTTAGGATGAGGGTCAGGAAAGGGTCCCAGAGCATCCACAGAGCTGCATCCGTGTCCCAGCTGCACCTGGAACAGGTGTTCTGTTTGGGGCAAATCACATCACCTCTTAGAGCCTTGCTTCCCTTTCTGTAAGTGGGAGGAACCCTGGAGATCTCTCAGGGGGCTGCGGGGACTGGACGGGGTAAGATTACATAACGAATGGAGGCAGCGTTGGGGTGCGCTGGTGTGTGTGCCAGACACAGCCGCTGGCTCGGAGAGCTGAGCACTGGTACCCAGGGCAGGCGAGGGGCTGTCGGAAGCCTGGACTCACTCCCCAGGGCTGGGCTGTGACACCACCCGAGGCCACAGTGCCTCAGCCTTTCCCGGAGCTCCCATTCCAGTAGATCAGTGACCCTGGGGACACCCCAGGGGCTTCCCAGGCCAGCTCTGGTTCTTCCCCAGTTCTCAGAGGGGGTTTTTATACTGGTTTTCCCTCCCTTCCCCCTCCCTTTCTCTCTCTTTCTCCCTTTCTTCCTTCCTTCCTTTCTTTCTCTTTCTCCCTTCTTCCCCACCCCCCGACTTTTCATAGTAAGATTAGAGAAATTTCAAGAAATAGTGCAAATAGTTTTAAGAAACTACTATCACAGAAAATCCCACTGTGAACACTCTGGTGGTTTCCTTCCAGATTTTTTCCTATTTACACAGTAGCAGTTTATTTCTTAGTTTTCTTAATTAATTTTCCTGTTGGCTGTGCTGGGTCTCCGAGGGCTCACTCTAGTTTTGGAGATCCTTGGCTGCTCTCTAGTCATGGTGCACGGGCTTCTCCTTGCAGTGTCTTCTCTTGTTGCAGAGCACAGACTCTAGAGCACGTGGGCTTCAGTAGTTGCAGCTCACGGGCTCTAGAGCTCAGGCTCCATAGTGGTGCATGGGCTTAGTTGCTCCGTGTTACATGGAATCTTCCCAGACCAGGGGTCAAACCTGTGTCCCCTGCATTGGCAGGCAGATTCTTATCCACTGTGCCATCAGGGAACTCCCATGTGGTTTTGCTTTTGTTTCTACAGAAAAAGGGATCAGACTGCCCGCATCGTTCTGTTAATTTTTTTTTCAGTCAACAATAGTTGTGAGTGTCTTCCCAACATTTCCCATGCCCGACATAGCCACACCATCATTTCCATGGCTCCATGCTATTCTGTCACATGGACGGACCATCGTTTCTTTACCCAGTTGACTGACATCTGGGTTGGTTCCTTTTTTTTTTGTTGTGAACAACACAGCAAAGAACATCTTTGCACAACCTGTGTGCTTTCCCCACACTTTGCTTAGGTAACTTCCTGTTAGCAGCATAGCCACAGCCACCAAATTGACCTCTTTCTGTGATGCATGGCGTGTTTCTCTCCTGTTCAAGCCCTGCTGAGAAAAAAATCTCCGACTCTTACCAGGCAGTCACCCCACCCACTTCCCCACCCTCCTGGCATAGCATCTGCCTCGTCACAACAGCACCCCTCACTGGCCTGCTCTCTTTCCTGGATACCTCAGGGCCTTTGCACCTGCTGGTACCCAACTCTGGGCCCTCCCAGCTCCTCTACCTCCCATGGCTGGACCTTCATGTTGTTCACATCTACACAAAAATGCCAGCTCCCCAAGGAGGCACCCTCCTGCTATGGGGTCTCCATTCACCCTCCCCCCACCACACCCCCGATCTAATCTGATCCTCAGGACCCACCACTGTCTGCAATTACTCCTTACACCTATTTAGCGGTTGATCTCTCACCCCCAGACTGTAAGCTCCGTGAAGGTAAGAACCCCTTCACAGGTGTGGTTAACCCTGTGTCCCCAACACCCACCCCAATGCCCGTACATAGTAGGTGTTCAGTAAACAATGGTTGAATGACTGACAAAATGATGAGTTCAGCTATTTGTTCAGAACCAGTTGTAGGATTTTTAATATCCTTTATGAAAATTGTTCAATATATTTTGGGAACATCATCCAATACCTTTGGTGAAAATTGTTCAGAAATGTTGTGCTGGTTTACATTCCCTTGTGGGAGCTACAAACTAACCTAGAAAGAGTCAGAGGGCAAGATTTAGAAAAGGAGGTTGTCTTATAATTTATCAGGTCACACTTTTCCTAGCAGAACTGGAGCTTGGTAAATGCTTGAAGCATGGACCTTGCCTGAGGCAGTGGGAGGGACCCACCTGATGTCACGTGATACCCAGTTGGCCCGCTGTCTGATGTGTTGAGAAATAAACAGCCGGTGCAGCAGAGCTTGCTTGTGCCTTCCAGGTGGGGTGGTTGTTCAGTGGGGATGTCTGGTAGGAACCTTAGGGTTCCTATCTGGATGACAGCCTGAGTGGCCCCTGTCCCTGGCTTGATGGGGGCACCCCCTGTCCCATCCGTAGAGTTTCAGAATCACAAACTCTGGTAATTGTCCCCAGCACGTGTAATAGCCGAAGGCATGTGGCTCTGAGTGATTCTCCCAGACGATTCACTTGGGCAGAGAATCCAGGAAAGTCTTGCCCAGAGGCCTGAGGAGGGCCCTGAAATCTGAGCTTCTGAGAGAACTGCAGGGCAGCCAGAGTCACTGCAGCCCCCTCCACAGCGTCCACCCTCTGCCTCCGCGGTCCATGGGGGCTTCTGGCACCAATATTCTGCTGTTTCTGGGCTCTGGACTTTCCCCACCGCCCCCTCTTGCCAAGGGCTCCCATCTGATACACATTTCCAGAAGACCCAGCTCAACCAAAAAAAAAAAAAAGAATGGTAATTACCTTAAAAAAAAAAAATCCACCTGAAGAGCTGTGCTGGAGACATGTGGGTTAACAGGCCACTTCGTGCATAGTTGAGGGGCTTGTGAATCATGGTAACCTTCCTGAAACACAATTCAGCAGGTTGCCCACATCACCAGTGGGCACATCCTCTGATATAGTAATTCCACTCCTAGGAGCTTATCCCTGGGTGCCCTCCTATAGATATAGGCAGCCCCATGGACCAGGTTGTTCTCTGTAGCATTGTTTGCAAAAGCAAAACATTAGAAATGGCTAAATATCCATCCTCAGGGCCCAGTGAACTATATGATAATAGCGTGGCACAGTGGTAAAAAGCATCTGCCTGCCAGTGCCGGAGCCAGAGGAGACACGGGTTTGACTCCTGGGTCAGGAAGATCCCCTGGAGGAGGGCATGGCAACCCACTCCAGTATTCTTACCTGGAAAATCCCATGGACAAGGGAGCCTGGTGGGCTACAGTCCATGGGGTCGCAAAGAGTCAGACATGACTTAGCGACTGAGTACACAATAGCTTCCTACAAGAGAATACTATGCAGCTGGATCAAAAGCACGAGGAAGCTGTTTTTGTACAGGGAGCCAATGGCTGTAAAAGGGACAAAAACAAATGTTGACAGGATGTGGAGAAGCTGGAAGATGCTTGCGTGTCACTGGTGGGAATGGAAAACAGTGCAGCTGCTTTGGAAAATAGTCTGGCAGGTTTTTTAAAAGTTGAACATACATTTAACATACGACCTAGTAATTCCACTCCTAGGTATATAACCACAAGGAGTTGAAAGCATGCTGCTGCCGCTGCTAAGTCGCTTCAGTTGTGTCCGACTCTGTGCGACCCCATAGACGGCAGCCCACCAGGCTCCCCCATCCCTGGGATTCTCCAGGCAAGAACACTGGAGTGGGTTGCCATTTCCTTCTCCAATGCATGAAAGTGAAAAGTGACAGTGAAGTCACTCAGTCGTGTCCAACTCTTAGCGACCCTGTGGACTGCAGCCCACTAGGCTCCTCCGTCCATGGGATTTTCCAGGCAAGAACACTGGAGTGGGGTGCCATTGCCTTCTCTGGTTGAAAGCATACATTCACACAAAAACCTGTATGCAAATGTTCATCGCAGCATCATTTATATTGGCCAAAAATGGAAGAAATCTAAAGTCCATCAACTGAGGAAGGGATTAATGGTGTGTGATCTACCCACATGATGGAATATCACCTGGTAAGAAAAGTAATGAAGTGCTGAACACGCTACAACACGTTGCTGTTTTGTTGTTTAGTCACTAAGTCGTGTCCGACTCTTTTCCACCCCACGGACTGCAGCTTCCCTGTCCACTGTCTCCCAGAGCTTGCTCAAACTCATGTCCATTGAGTCAGTGTTGCCATCCAACCATCTCGTCCTCTGTCATCCCCTTCTCCTCATGCCAATTTTTCCCAATGTCAAGAGTCTTTTCCAGTAAGTCAGCTCTTCACATCAGGTGGCCAAAGTACTGGAGCTTCAGCTTCAGCAACAGTCCTTCTCATGAATATTCAGGGTTGATTTATTTCAGGATCGACTGGTTCTCCTTTAGGGATGATTGGCTTTCTGTGATTGGCTTCTGTTCTGAGCGTGATGTTTTGAGGCCACAACATGGGTGAACCTCAAAACACCATGCCCAGAACAGAAGCCAATCATAGAATGTCATACACTGTGTGATTCCATTGACATGAGAGGTCCAGAAGAGGCAGGTCCATAGGAACAGAACTGGCCAGGGGAACTGACCGTAAATGGGCCCCAGAGACCTAGGGATGACTGTAATGACCTGGACTGTGGATATGATTGCATAGCCCCCCAAAATCACTAAAAGTCACTGAATTGTCCACTTCAAAAGTGTGAATTTCATGGCATGTTGTATCTCAACGAAGCTGGGTTTGTTTGTTTGTTTTGAAAAAAGGATTTAGCTCCCATCTTGAGAGAGTGGTTTTTTTCTGGCTGTGTGACTTGTAGAAACTGACTTTCTCCTTGCTTTCATACTCTTGCCTGAAAAATAGGGATACGAATGGCTCCACTGTGGGAGGGAGGTAAAGGCAGATAGAAAATGCTTCCTTTACAATTCAGTTCATTTCAGTTCAGTTGCTCAGTCGTGTCTGACTCTTTGCGACCCCATGGACTGCAGCATGCCAGGCTTCCCTGTCCATTACCAACTCCCAGAGCTTGCTCAAACTCATGTCCATCAAGTCGGTGATGCCATCCAACCATCTCATCCTCTGTCGTCCCCTTCTCCTCCTGCCTTCAATCTTTCCCAGCATCAGGGTCTTTTCCAGTGAGTCAGTTCTTCACATCAGGGCTTCCCTTGTGGCTCAGCTGGTAAAGAATCCCCCTGCAATGCGGGAGACCTGGGTTTGATCCCTGGGTTGGGAAGATCCCCTGGAGAAGGGAAAGGCTACCCACTTCAGTATTCTGGCCTGGAGAATTTCAGGGACTGTATAGTCCATGGGGTCACAAAGATTTGGACATGACTGAGCAACTTTCTCTACACTTCTATACAATATCCAAGCCCAATTGTGCTGCCTCTTTTAGTAACTGGAACACATGTACTACTGTTTTAACACCACACTATTAATCAGTCAAGCAGGTGGTTTCTCTTTGGGTTGACAGGTGGTAGCAAAAACCAGGCAGAAGTCCTGGAGGCTGAGTTGCATTCAGACAGGGGCCAGCAAATTCCAAGTTAACAGAAATACCTTAACAATCCAGATCTCGATTCAGACCCAGGCATGTCTGCAGAGGCAGAGGCAGGCTGCTCCTGGCCGGGGCGGGCCCTGTTCCTGAAGCTTTAGGAAGCATCTCTTGGCCACACTGCTTCCACTGAGGGGTCCTGGGGACACCCAGCTCCCCCACCCCCAGCTCAATCCCTGCAGAACTTTTGGTAACATGCGCTCTTCCTTCTTTTTCAGCTTGAGGACCCCTAGAGACGGAAAGGCCTTCCGCATCTTTGCTGTCAGGCAGTGAACTTGCAGGGCTGGGGAGAAGGGCACGTCATCAAGACGGCTTCAGGGGTTCGCTTTTTATTTTGTCATGGGGGTGGGGTGGGGTGGGCCGGGGATGTGGGGAGTCAGGAAGCTTCCTTTGATTGGTGTCCAGCGTCCCGTCTGCCGTGCCTTGGTCTCAGCTCCTCGCGCCGGGAAGAGAGAGCATCCCTGGGGTCCTGAGCAGACAGCCAGTGATCATCCTGCTGAGGCCTGGAGGTCTCCCCATGGAGGTGTCCTTCTTGATGGAGAGATGATTCCAACTGGAGGAGAGAATGAAGGATTCGGAGCTGACACCGCAAAGCGTTGGGGCCATGGGAAGAGGCGCACGGAGAACGCTCGGGGGGCAGGGGAGTTTCAGGGATGGAGTAGAGGTAGCTATTTAAAACATTCAGAAACACAGTCTGTCCCTACTAATGGTGAAAAATGGGATTAATGTTTGCTGGTCAGACAAACTGGCTGGGCCGTGGGACTCTGCCTTGGCGCCGGTCCTGCTCCCGTCCTGCTGCGTGCAGGCTGGTTCTATACACAGCAGTGCTGGCTGACTTCGAGTTCAGCCCTAACTCCAGAGATGTGTCTTGTCTTGGTCCTTCCCTACGTCCACGTGGCCTGTCTGTCTGCTGCCTCGACCTTTGGTCTCATTGAGGACTAACGAACCAGGACCCTTCCTTGATCCTCGCCTCGCTGCGGCTCACACCTCGCCCAAACTAGTTTTTGTGTCTCCCACCAGGGTCTTTGCTTAGCAAGTGATTCTGTATGAAGCCCAACTTTTAATTTCAACCCCTCGTTCTCTGTGGGTCCCACCAAGGTGTCCAAAAACCGCCAAAGAAGGGCTGTTTAGTTGCTGCCTTTAAAAATGGCACTGAAGTGTGCAGATTCCCCATCCGTCAGATGACCTATTTTTCTGCACTGGGAGGAATGGCTTCATTCTTTAGTACATTCCTCGCCGAGGTTAGCAGCTCTGGAAGGAGACACAGCCAGTGGTTATGAAACCATCTTGTGGCATAATAACAAGAGATGGTAACACACGCGGGGGGATTTCTCTTCCTGTTTTTGTGGAACGGTTCTTGTCAAATGTTGCTGAGGCTCCGAGGAGCATGGTGCTGTCTGGCTCCCATCGCCATATAAAACTTCATAAGCCTCGACCCGAACCCACAGTGAAATAAAATACCGTTTTGTAAATAGCATTTCTTTGCAGAAGGTAAAATTCCACCTTCCACCACCAGACTGGCCAATAGATCACTTTCGTGAATGCTAGTTTCAAAGTTGATTTCACCCTCAATCAGCATATTTTGAAGGCAAAAGAGCTAGCAGAAAGTTAAAAGAAAAAACTAAGATGGTCTGGATGAGGAGCTCTACCTGGGGAACCAAGCTGGGGCTTCCTTTCAGCGTATCCCTAATTAGAGCAGAAACAGAAGGTAATACTATTCCCAGCTAGAGGGAGTTTGTAGAAGGAATGAAACTGTTAATTTAACCTTGACAGAGCTGAAATGAGCAGGACTGTTTTTGCTTTGCACACTGTGGGCTTGTTATAATTCATAAGTACCGACTGTCCGACTCCAAATGTCAGAGTGGAAGAATTTGGTCAGACTGTCAGATACTCATCTTGTCCCTGCCAAAGATCTGAGTCCTTGGAAACTTCTGGATGTTAGTTAGGTATTACACTGTTGGACTTCTGCTTGTCACCAGGCTTTGGTGGCTGTGACCACATCCAGACTCTGAGTTTGGGTTTTTAGAATTAGTGGCAGTCAAGGGGAATTTCAGTAGGTTTGCTTTTGAAGCATTCTGCCCGAGGGAGAATCTGAAACATCCAATAGGAGTGAACTCTATCATTTAAAAGTAAAACTCCCCTGTTCTTGAATGCTTCATTAACTGGCCCGTATAAAGGACTAGAAACTCTTTGCCCAGAGCCAGGTCTTGCTATCTTTTTCACTCTCACAAACATTTTGAAACTGGAACCATTTATCTTCCAGAAATGAACACAGGGCTTCAAAGTAGAAGCTCTCCTAATCAGGGACCCCTTTCTCATTTAGTGTGTTTAACAGTGCCTACAGCGCCTTCAGCCACCTCACCCATAAAAAGATGATAAATCTGGCCGACAGCGTTACCGGGACCCCCAAAATATAAAGTTTTGGTTTCCTTCCGGTTTTTCCCATCATGTTCTGATTTTTCATACTGTCTGTAGGCTCACTCAGCCCGCAGCTTACACGTGTGCTTTTTTCTATGAAAAATGATGTATTTTACTACTTCCTATGTACAAAAATTTATTGTAAATTTATGTGTGCTTCGCTTGAACAGGGACCACATTGCTATCGTTTCAATAAAACTGATTTGATTTCTAAAACGTTTCTGGGACTTATCTTTTATGACACACTTCAACCGTTTGTGTAATAAAACGTTTAAAAGTTCCTTCTAGGCTGCTTGGAGAAGGAAATGGCAACCCACTCCGGTGTTCTTGCCTGGAGAATCCCAGGGACATGGGAGCCTGGTGAGCTGCCGTCTATGGGGTCCACAGAGTCGGACACGAGTGAAGCGCCTTAGAAGCAGCAGCAGGCTGGTTGTTTTTTCCCACGCCATCCTCCCCGGAACGCGGCACACGGGCGTGGAGGGCGTGGAGATGCTAATGACGGAAGGATTTCCATCTCCGATGTGAATGAAGCTTAAGTCACGTGGGGGCGTGCGCACATGGGGCGTGAGGACGTTGCGGCCTGCAGACGTGGGAGCGTGAGGACGTGGGTGCGAGGACGTGTGTGCGTGCGGACGTGGGGCCTGCGGACGTAGGGGCGTGAGGACGTGGGGGCGTGAAGGCATGTGTGCGTGCGGACGTGGGGCCTGCGGACGTGGGGGCGTGAGGACGTGGGGGCGTGAAGGCATGTGTGCGTGCGGACGTGGGGGCGTGAAGCCATGTGTGCGTGCGGACGTGGGAGCGTGAGGACGTGGGGGCGTGAAGGCACGTGTGTGTGCAGACGTGGGTGTGTGCGTGCTTGTGGGGCCGGGCTGGTGGGTTCCGGTCGGCCGGGCTGGGCTGCGACCTGAGGGGCTGCCTCTGACCACCTAGTCGCACGGCGTGGTGAGTACGACAGCCTTACCCTCACTCCATCAGCGTCCTAGTCCGCTCGGCTGCCCCCGGGGCTCCCACTGCAGAGCCTGCCGTCCCCATAGCTCTGGAGGCCGGAAGTCCAAGATGAAGGCTTAGAGGGCCGCTCTCCTCAGGCCTCTCTCCTGGGCCTGCAGGCGCCCCCTTTTCACTGAGTCTTCTCTGTTGGAGCATTCCTGGTGTTTCTTTTTCGTCTTACGAGGACGGTTTCTGTAGGATCAATTCCTGCCGCGTAGACTCCGTTTAACCTTAGTTATCTCCTTCAGAAGGGCTTCCTTGGTGGCTCTGTGGTAAAGAATCCGCCTGCAATGCGGGCAGATGCGGGTTCAGTCCCTGGGTTGGGAAGAGCCCCGGGAGGAGAAGATGGCAGCCCACTCCAGCATTCTTGCCTGGAGAGCTGTAGTCCAGTGGGTCCCAGAGAGTCGGAAACGACTGAGCACGCGCATCTTAAGGGGCCCCATCTCCACAAACAGACATATCGGGCGTTGCGGCTTCAACACGTGAATTTGGGGAGGGGGAAACCCAGCTCAGCTCTGAACAGACGTCCTCTTCCCCGGGCGTCAGTCCGTTTTTGTCCAGTTGAGTCGTGTGTCTCTTATGTATTTCGAGCGCCAGCATCCACAAACCGTTTTGGAGGTTCCTGGCCGACCTTTTTCATCTCCCCATCCACGTTCTGCATTTGCTTTCACCGGCCATCTATTTGTAAGAAGTACTTCTCATTCCCATCGATGGTGGGGTTAGTGGTCCTTTTTTCTTTTTTTGGCAGTGGTATGCGAAATCTTACTTAAACCTGTGCCTCCTAAGGGGACGCTCAAGAGTACTAACCGCTGGACCACCTGGGAATTCTCAGCTTTCCTTTCTAATAAATATACTTGAGGCTTTTTAATTTAAGAATTTATTTTTTTTGTGGCTGTGCTGGGTCTTCACTGCTGCAGGCAGGCGATCTTTAGTTGCATCGAGCGGGGGCTACTCTTCATTGTGGTGCCTGGGCTCACGTTGCAGCGACTTTTCTTGTGGCGCCCTAGCTGTAGGGCGCGTGGGCTTCAGTAGTTGTGGCTCCTAGACTGGAGCACAGGCTCGGTAGTTGCTCTGTGGCAAGTAGGGTCCTAGTTCCAGGACCAGGGATCAAACCTGTGTCCCCTGCATTGGCAGGTGGATTCTTAACCACTGGACCACCAAGGAAGTTCCCTTTTAAGGCTTTTTAAATGTTGATTTAAAAATACTGCATAAGCAAATGTGCAGGTGGGTCACAGAAATCACAAAGATGAGATGATGACGACTGATGTTTGGGAAATGAAGGTTTCTGACAAATGCTTTGTTAAGGCCATAGACATGCTCAATCCCCCCCTCCCCCCCAAATCAACGGCAACCCCCAAGCACTGGGAGTGGCCCTTCCAGCCTTTCTCCTGCAGAGCCTGCAGCCTTCCTTGGTGCCCACACCTCTTTCTCCTGCTTCAGGAAGTTCTTCTGAACTCCCAGAATGCTGCAATCCTGGGTCCCGAAGTTTTTGCCCCCAGATGTCCAGCACACAAAAGAGGCACTGGCAGCTGGGGAGATAGTGGCAGCTGGGAGGGAGCTGACGCTCCCCTCTTGCAGAGTCAGTCTGAGACACAGCAAAGGGGGGCAGGAGTGGTGTGAGCAGGCTGAATGCCAGCACGCTGCTTGGGGACCCCAACAGAGGGGGCTCCGCGCAAGGTGACCCAGGGTCAGAGCACTGGCCTGAGGGTCCCTGGCCTGCCTCCCACCCCCTTACCAACTGAGGAAGCTTGGACAAGTTTTTTTTTTTTTTTCCAGCTGCATTGTGAGGCTTGTAGGATCTTAGCTCCCCAGCCAGGAATCACACCCATGCCTTTTGCATTGAAAGGGGGGAAGTTTAACCATTGTCCTGCCAGAGAAGTCACTTCTGCCTGTTTGGCCCTCTGGCTGCTCATTTAGGAAACAGAATTTCTCACAGTGACCTCACCGCAGAGCAGTGATTACAGGGGAGCTGTGGGCTGAAAGGTGCTCTAGTAATCGTGGCCACTGTGCTGGGTGACATGCTTTGGGACGGCAGCTAGCACGAACCCACGCAGTAGCCCCAGGACTTGTCAGAAAGGCAGATTCTTGGGTCCCAACCCAGATCCTGTGAGTCAAACCTGCCCGAATTCACAAGCCCTCAGGATGATTCTGGTGCTGGGTCCGTTGGAGAATCATCACTCTGAAAACATCCAGACATCTCACGTGAGAAGTCAGAAGGGAGATGATCTGGGGGCAGAGGCTCAGGGATGTCAGGACAGCTGGTCAGCATCCATGCAGACCTCCCCCCCTCCTCTGTGGGCAGGACGGCCGCCGGTTACAGACTGTCCCCACGCTGAGTCTGAGATGGGGAGAAGGGACGAGGCGGTGTGTCCTCTTTCTCACAGTTTTCTTTTTTTTTTTTTCCATTTATTTTTATTAGTTGGAGGCTAATTACTTTACAATATTGTAGTGGCTTTTGTCATACATTGACATGAATCAGCCACGGATTTACATGTATTCCCCATCCCGATCCCCTCTCCCACCTCCCTCTCTACCCGATCCCTCTGGGTCTTCCCAGTGCACCAGGCCCGAGCACTTGTCTCATGCATCCAACCTGGGCTGGTGATCTGTTTCAGCCTAGATAATATACATGTTTCGATGCTGTTCTCTTGAAACATCCCACCCTCGCCTTCTCCCACAGAGTCCAAAAGTCTGTTCTGTACATCTGTGTCTCTTTATGTTTTGCATATAGGGTTATCATTACCATCTTTCTAAATTCCATATATATGTGTTCATATACTGTAATGGTCTTTATCTTTCTGGCTTTACTTCACTCTGTATAATGGGCTCCAGTTTCATCCATCTCATTAGAACTGATTCAAATGAATTCTTTTTAATGGCTGAGTAATATTCCATGGTGTATATGTACCACAACTTCCTTATCCATTCGTCTGCTGAGGGGCATCTAGGTTGCTTCCATGTCCTGGCTATTATAAACAGTGCTGCGATGAACATTGGGGTGCGCGTGTCTCTTTCAGATCTGGTTTCCTCAGTGTGTATGCCCAGAAGTGGGATTGCTGGGTCATATGGCAGTTCTATTTCCAGTTTTTTAAGAAATCTCCACACTCACAGTATTCTTTTATTGGGGAAGAAAATCATTCCTGGGATTCCCCAGCGGGCCTGCTTTTGCATTTGTTTCATCACCAGTGGGTCACATGCCCAGTCCGAGGTTTATCGTGAGCAACTGTGACAGAACAGGAGGGTTTAGAGTGAAGAGAGGCAGACCGGGGGCCACGAAGGGGTCACATGGTCTAAGAGTTACGAGCCAGGACACAGACATGCCTGGGTTTGAATCCCACATCAGCTCTTCACCAGCTGTGTGACACTGGGCAAGTTGCTGAACCTCTCTGAGCATCGGTGGCCTCCTCTGTAAAGAGGCAATAATGACAGTGCTCACGGGGTGCTTATGTGGATTAAATGAGGTTGTGCTTGAGACGTGCTCAGCCCTTGGTGGATGCCCACGGTGCCACATGTATCATCACTACATTGCTTTGCAGCATGGAACTAATACCAGTGGGTACATGCCACAGGGAGACAGATTTCTACCAAGTACAATGAGGAAGATTCAGACTGGCAGGACTTCCAGAAGTGAAATGTGCCTTATGAAGAGGGAGTGACGCCTCTTCCCTGGAAGAATATGAACGGAAGCTGGAAGATCCTTGGATTAGATCGACTTCGGAGCGTCTTCCTTGATTCTGGCTCCCAGCAGAGACCTGCCTTCCCTCTTTCTCCTGCCCTGCCCCGAGGGCCCAGGGAACCCACGGAACGGGTGACAGGAACTGTGAAATCCTGGCTCCTCAAACCATGTCCACTTCATTCTAAAAAGGAAAAGTAAAAACCCTGCAGCTTGGTGGGTGGTCCTGAAACTGTTACATGTTTTATGGGGTTGATTTGTTTGTTTGTCTTACCCATTTTCCTTCCAATTTTTCACACCAAGACCTGTCCTAGACTACCACTGGGACTTTAAAAATCTTTTAGCCCCTTAAAAAAACAAATTTGGTGCCGAAGGTCCAGGTTTCAAAACCCTCATGGTGTTCCTTTGACTCATCCTGGCCAACTAAACCAGTAGTGGCCTTCATCCAAGGACCAGGAGACAGACCATTAAACCAATTCTTCTGTCAGTGCCTGGCCTGGATCCTACGTGGGCAGAAGGCCGCCCTCTGGGCCCTGCTGCCTCCTGAATGGGGATGGGCTGGCCTGTCAGCCAGCAGGCTCCCAGCTTGCAGGCTCTCACCTTCTTTTACCAGTCATGGCTGCTGTCCAAGGATACTTCTACTCCATCCCACTGTCACCAGTCCAGACCCGCCGTCCCCCCACCCCTGTCTGACCCAGGAAGGCAGCAAAGGAACCCACCTGTGCCAAGTGCCACTACATGCCAGGATTAACTGGGCACCAAGTTTGTGCTGTCTCATCTAATAAGCACACGTCTCCATCAACAATTTTCTAATTCAATGTATGTGTCAAATATAATTCAAATCCTAATTAGATTTTCTTTGTCAAAATGTCAGCTGGGAATGCGTTGAGCTGCATGTAATGGAGACCCAACCACAGTGGGAGGGAGGTCCCAGGGATGCACGCTTGGGAAGTCCTCCAGGTTCCTTCCCACTTCCTGCCCTGTCATCCTCAGAGAGTGGTGTGTGTCCTTGTGGTTAAAAGATGACTCTTCACCTCTATCCCATAGCAGACCTTCCAGGAAGGAAGAGATACCATGAAGGGCAGAAGCTACATGGCAGTTTAATTCTGCCTCTTTTATTCCAGGTAGTGTATTTTTCAATTCTGGAATTCTGAGGGAGAACCTGAGTCTGTGTCTCAACCAGAAAAACAATGGAAGCATTGCTTTCCTAGAGGTCTCGGCTTGTGAATTTCCACTGGTACCTTCTTGGTCAGACTTGGGTCCCACGGCCACTTCTTGCTGCAAGGAAGTTTGGAGAGATGCGTCTTTTTTTCTGAGCATGTTGCAGATCCAGCTGTCAAGTGGATCCTGTGAGGACAAATGGGAGAAGGGACCTTGGGTAGGTCAGGTCCGGCTCACCTGTGAACAGGTGAGAAGTGCAGGTGTCACTTCTTAGAACTGCTGTAACAAATGACGGTAAATCCAGTAGCTTAAATAGCAGACACTTACTCACAGTTTTGGAGATCAGAAGTCTGAAACTTCTAGAATCTAGAATTCTGCCTCTTCCAGCTTCTGGGGGCCCCAGGCATCTCTCGGCTTCTCACCACGTCACTCTGATGTCTGCCCCAGGTCACGTGGCCATCTCAAGCTCCTTAACTATTTACCTTTGCAAAGATCCCAGTTCAAAGTAAGGTCACATTCTGAGGTTCCTGGGAGACATGAATTTGGGAGGGATACTATTCAACCCAGTCTAGCAGGTGGACACCTGTCCTGCGGGCTGAGCAATGATAGCTGCTTGTCCACGTGACAGCTCTCTCCCTGGACACTTGGGTTTGCCACCATTCACTCTGGGGTCTTCACCCCAGCCCCTCCGTAGCTGGTGACTATCAGGGCAGCGTTTTGGGAATTGGTGACTGATGTGGTTTCAGGTTCCAGTCTGTGCTCTTGTCTCATTTTCCCTTTTCAATTCCTCATAGTTGGAACCTTTGACATCTTCCCTATCTGATACTTTAGAGGGGACAGAAGAAAAATCTGGAGCTGGTGGGCCTGGGTTCAGATCACAGCTCTGCCACTTAACAATCTGTGAAACCTTGCATGAGGTACTTAGCCTCTCTGCCTCAGTTTCCTCATATATGAAATGGGAACAATAATAGCAGCTACTTTGACTTTTTAAAAGCTTTGTTTTGAAGAAGTGTAGTTGATTTACAGTGTGTTAATTTCTGCTGTATAGCTAAGTGACTCAAATATATATGTCCTTTTTCATATTCTTTCCTATGATGGTTTATCACAGGATATTGAATATAGTTCCCTATGCTATACAGTAGGATCTTGCTGTTTATCCATTCTGTATATAATAGTTTGCAGAGGCTAATCCCAAACTCCATCCCTCCCTCACCCTCACCACCCTGGCAACCACAAATCTACTATGTCTGTGAGTTTGTTTCTGTTTCATAGATAAGTTCATTTGTATTGTAATTTAGATTCTCCATGTGATATTTGTCTTTTTCTCTCTGGTTTACTTCACTTAGTATGATAATCTCTAGGTCCATCCATGTTGCTGCAAATGACATTATTTTGCTCCTTTTTATGGCTGAGGAATATTCCGTTCTGTGTATGTACCACATCTTCTTCAGCCATTCACCTGTTTACATTCAGGTTGTTTCCATGTCTTGGCTGTTGTGAATCGAGCTGTAATAGCAGCTGCTTTGTATAGTTGTTAGGAGGTTCAAACAAGTTAATGTTTTTCTTAAAAAAAAAAAAAAAGGATTTGGAAGCCTGGCACATAATAAGTGCTATATACATGTTAGTTTATATTAGCATTTTAACAAATGTGTTTTGCATTCCTCGTTTTTTTTTTTCCCCCTCAAAGTTCTGCCCTAAGCCTTCATGCAGCAGCCCCTGTTTTTCTCAGGGAAGGAAGGCCACAGCAGAAGAGCAGGAACAAAGACATGAATTTTATTTAGCTTTTGACTTACTAGACGGATTTTTGTTTCTTCTTTTTCTTTTGACACTATTTCAGACTTGCAGAAAAGCCACAGAAATATTCCAGAGGATTCCCCTCTGCCCTTCATTCAGCTTCCCCAGATAGGAACACTTACTGCCGTTCCTTGATCATCTTCTTTCTCTCTCCTGTAAATTATTTAAGAGGGGGTTGCAGACATGAAATCCCCTTTATCTCTAAATACCTTAGTGTGTATTTCCTAAGAACATGGACGTTCTCTTTGGAGGAAGGAGGCATTTTCTTCTATAACCCTGGTGTAATTATCTGAATCAAGGAAATGAACATGGATGCGTTATGTAATCTAATCTGCAGACCTTATTCAGATTTTGCCTGTTGTCCAGGAATGTCTGTTACAGCAAAAGAAGATCTCAGATCATGAATCACATTCAGTTTTCTCATCTTGTTAGTATCCTTGAATCTGGATAAGCTCTTCACTTTATGCTCTTCTTTTATGAAGCTGACATTTTTAAAAAGATGACTGACCAAGGGTTTGGGGAGTGTTCCTCACATCAAGTTTGTCTGCGTTTCTTCTTGTGAGATTCAGATGACATGTTTTTGGAAGGAATCTCACAGAAGGGATATTGTAAGTGTTAGTGCCTCAGACCAGGGGCCACGTGCCTGTTCGCTGTGGGGCTCTCATGTCAATTTTGATATCTTGGTTAAGATGATATCTGCCAGGTTTCTCTACTGAGAAGAGCCTATATTTTTTGGTGACAAATATTTTAATTATCTTGTAGCGAGATGTATTGGAACTGTGTAAATATCCTACCCCCATAAAAGCTTCAGCCACCAGTTTTAACATCTGGTGATGACTCTTCCTTGAAGCAAGCATTTTGTGATGGTTATCGAATGTTACCTCTTCTCATTATGTTTTGCCTTCCACATTTGACAGTTGGCACTGTCATCTCAGGAAAATGTTTCCCTTCCCCTCCATTCATTTATTCACACAGTGTATTTTATAAATGTATATTTCATGTGTATTATGTTATATACAAACATAGACACACATTTATTGTTACAGACTCATTCTTATTTCATGCGGTGGATTACATTTTTTTTCTGTATTTTCATGCTCAAGTCATCCCAGATTTGAGCAGCAGGAGCCCCTTCCAGCTGGCCCTGTGTCCTTCTGACACAGCCCCATCAATTTTGGCTCAGCCTTCTGGCACATGGTGTTCCTGGCTTGCCTTGTACTTAATTTGCCCTAATCCTGGAATCAGCCGTTTCTCCAAGGAACCCTACTTCCTTTTAGTGGAGATTGTGTCTTAAATAGACATATTTAGTGGAGAGAATGGGTTGAGGAAAAAAAAATGTTCAGATCTCAAAAGCTAAATCTCATGGACCACACGACAGATTTGGGCAGAATCTGGTTCTTCATCCTGCCCAGGCTCTCCACATAACAGGAGAGTAGCCCAAACCCAGTTGCTGACCGTGGTCTGCGAAAGTCCCCAACCCCAGGAGGTGGAGCCCCCTCCTGCTGTAGAAGCTTGGAGACAGTGGCTTTCCCAGAATCCCTTGCAGCTAGGGGCACACCCAGGATATGTTTGTATGACTTCAAATTGGGATCCTCTGACGCAAGGAAGCGGGTGTCTAGAGACTTTTCTCAGGGGAGCTGTAGGGGCTTCAGGGACAGCAGGTAGGGGTGCCAGATTTAGACAAAATAAGAACAGTAAACTATTGTATACAGCATACCTTTACTAAAATACTATTGTTTATCTGCAGTTCAAAGTGAACTGGGTTGCCTGTGTTTTGGGGCCTAACAGGAGTGTCTGGACTCCAGTCCCATTGGGCCGCAAGGCAGCCACCCAGCAGGTAGGTCCCACCCCCACCAGGCCTTTCTCTGGGGTGATCTCTGGCTGCAGAATGCTCCCGCCTGTCCCTCCAGCTCTCCTTGAGATTCTGTGGGATCCACAGTGTTCTTGTAATGGTCCCTTTTTTGCTTAAATAAGTTCTAGGTGCTGTGAAGGGCCGTCTGTGCCTGCCTCTCATTGTGCTAGAGTCAGGTGGGGACAAAGAGAGGAAACCCCCAGATCAGTTCTGGGAACTGGAGTGGAGAAGGGCCTTGTTCCCCACTTCCTTCCAGAACTTGAAGAATTCCCCAGCCTGCAGACTGAAGACAGTCACCCATGCATCCATTCATCATCTACCATCTACTCATCTGCCTATCCATTCATCCACCCACCCACCCTTCATCTGTCATCCACCGTCTACAGTCTGTCCATCTGTCATCGACCATCTGGCTATCCACTGTCCATCCATCCCTCCATCCATGTGACATTCAGAATTGAACACTTGCTCTGTGCTAGGCACTGTCTGGGTCCTGGAGACACCACCAATGAAGAAACAACAGATACAAATGTGTCTGTTCCCACATGGAGCTTGCCTTCCTGTAGGGAAGGCAGGCATTAAGTTACACACGTTGTATGTCAGCTGGTGAGAAGTGCTATCAAGATGAACTGTGAAGGGGGCGGGGAGCACTGAGACAGGGGCTGTCGGTGTTCTACCCTGAGTGGCCAGGAAGGTGCTATAAAGAGGGGAGGAGCCACACGGGTGATGGGGGGCGGAGCGTCCCAGGCGGAGGCATCAGCAAGCCCCAGGGTGCTGGGGAGTCAGAGTGCCTGGTCTGAGGGACCCTTCCAAGGCCGGAGGGGGGAGGGCAGGGGCAGGGGAGGTCAGAGTCCAAGGTGGGTCAGGGCGGCCATGAGGCCATGGGAAGGGCTGGGATTCAACTCCAGAGGAACGGGGACGCGAGTGGGACCTGAGCCAAGGAGGACTGGGCTCTGATTCCGTTTTTAAAGGCCATTAAATGCCACCTCAAGGAGAAGCAGGGCCTTCTGAATGAACCAATTTAAACTTGAAACAATAGTGAAAACCAGTATGCTTTTCCCCGAATGACTGATTTTATTCTACCAAGTTTACTAGACGTGGGGCAGGACTTGAGATCGAAAGGTCAAGTTTCCTTATAGGAGTGGGTGGCTGGACAACTCCTTACACTTCATGGGCATCCCCTGTTTATTCCTCACCACAACCCCACAATACCCCATTTACCAATGAGGAACCAGGCCCAGTGTGGCCCAGCGCTTTGTCCAGGGATAGTGAGAAGACCCAGAGAGGCCCGAGTGGGGTCGGCAAGGACGGTTTTCCTCCCCCACCAGCCTGGTTGCAGTGCAGTCTGGCTGGGAGTGGGCATGCGGATGGAGAGCCACCGTCCCTGGCTTCCACGGCTGCTGGGATGACCTGCCCACTTCCGGACGAGGCTGGCAGAGCCGCGAGACGTCTGCTCCCAGATGGAAAATTGAAACCATGCTCCTCCGTCACTACAGCCATTTGTCACTGAACTGGGGTGCATATAAACAGCTTAATTCAAACCATACTGCCACCCCCTGCCCTCCCTCCTTTCCCGAGTCTTCCCCCAACTTGCTTCAGGAAGGTAACTCACGGTGCAGTGTCAAAATGAGGGGCCCCATTTGCTACTCCTTGTTGAGCTGAGCCTGCTAAGATGCTGTGGGTTGTCTTCACAACAACGCCAACACTTAAGAACTATTATCAGGCCCACTTGTCAGATGAAGAAACTGAGGCCCGACGTAAATCATTTGGCCAGTCATGCTAACAAGAGGCAGAACCAGGTTCTGGCCAGACCTTCCTGTAGAACCAGCTGCCTCTCTGTGACCGTGGCTGCGGCGCTGGGACACACAGCAGCCAGATGGACGCCAGAACCCCAGACCTGGGGGGACCCCGGCTCCACTTCACCTGCTGAGTGTAGCTGGCCTTGCAGAACCCTCTCTGAGCTTCAGTGGGAGACCCACCTCACAGGTGCCTGTGCTTGTCTTTATCCCCCAACCGTGTGACCATCAGGACTTCCCTGGTGGCTCAGACGGTAAGGCGTCTGCCTACAATGTGGGAGACCCAGGTTCGATCCCTGGGTCGGGAAGATCCTCTGGAGGAGGCCTCTCTCACCGCCGCTCACCCCCCATCTGTATCATCAGACAAGGGAGTCTAACTGAAGAATGAGAAGCCCCCAGGTTAGAGTCCTGGTGGGGTCTCTTCCAGCTGTGTGACTTTGGGCAAGTTCCTTAACCTCTCTGTGCTTCCATTTCCTTAACTGTACAAGAGGCACAATAATAATTCCTATCTCTCAGAGTGATCACAAGGAGTCAGTGAGATAGTTTGTGTAACATGTTTAAAACAATTTTTAATAAAGGACTGGACTATTTAATAAAGGCTGATGGATAATAGCAAAGAAAGCCCTGTAAATGTGTCTGATAACATCACAATAACAAGTGAATGGTTATAAAAATAACCGAGCAAGAAGTGATCATACCAGGAACAGGTGGATAAACGAATGAGTGAGTGAATGAATGAATGCGAAACTGACCAGACTAGTTCAGGAGAAGTCCGTGCAAGCCTGGCCTCTTTCTCCAGTTTCAGGAGCCCTGGGCTGCAGGTGAAGACGTGTGGTTGGAAGATGTTGGAGCCTGCATGGATGGAAAGGGAAGAATTTGAGTTCCCTTTGGGGGAACTCAAGCCAAAGCCAAAGGCTGCTTAGCCCAGAGAAGAGGATTCGTTTCTGCACGGCCTCCTTCCTCATGTTCACCCTGCCTTCCTCCTTCAGTGATTCTGGCTAAAATAGAGGGAAAAGTGAAGGGGACTAGGTCTCTGGAGAGTCCTGGACCCAGGAAATAAAGCCTTCTTGGAGGTGTCGCTGAGATGACCTTGAGAGTGAGCTGTGGGTTGGGTAGGCATAATGAGGTATATTAGAGTATACAAATGCATTAATACTGTGAGACCGCAGTAGTACAGGCCAGCCTTGGTCTGTTGCTCTTCACTTTATCGTGCCTGGTGAATATTCTGTTTTTTACAAATTGCTGATTTGTGGTCACCCTGCGTCTGTGTGCTGTCCTTAGTCGCTCAGTCGTGTCTGACTCTTTGCGACCCCATGGATTGTAGCCCGCCAGGCTCCTCTGTCCATGGGATTCTCCAGGCCAGAATACTGGGGTGGGTTGCCATGCCCTCCTCCAGGGGATCTTCCCAACTCAGCGATTGAACCCAGGTCTCCCACATTGCAGGCGGATTCTTTACCGACTGAGCTACCAGGAAAGCCCAAGAATACTGGCGTGTGTAGCCTGCCCTTCTCCAGGGGATCTTCTCAACTTAGGAATCCAACCAGGGTCTCCTGCATTGCAGGCAGATGCTCTACCAGCTGAGCTACCAGGGAAGCCCACCCTGCGTCTATCACGTGCCATTTTTCCAACAGCATTTGCTCGCTTCCTGTTTCTGTGTCATATTTTGTAATTCTCTCAGTATTTCTGGCATTTTCATTATTGTTATATTTGTTATGGTGATCAGAGGTCTTAGATATGACTGTTGTAATTGTTTTGGGCAGCACAAACCACACCCATACTAGAAGGCAGATTTAATTCATAAACATCGTGTGTATTCTGACTGCTCCATGACCAGGTGTTCTCCTGTCTCTCCCTCTCCTCAGGCCTCCTGTTCCTGAGACACAATATTGAAATTAGGCCAGTTAATAACCCCGAAGTGATCTCTCAGTGATCAAGTGGAAGGAAGAGTCAAACGTCTCTCCCTTTAAATCAAAAGCTGGAAACAAGCTTAGTGAGAAAGTCACGTGGAAAGCCAAGGCAGGCCAAAAGCTAGTCTTCTCACACCAGACCGTTAGCCAAGTTGTGAATGCAAAGGGAATGTTACTAAAGGAAATTAAATGGCTGCTCTAGCGAACACATGGATGATAAGAAAGTGAAACAGCCTTACTGCTGATACGGAGAAAGTTTGAGCAGTCTGGATGGAAGATCAGACCAACCACATTCCCTGAAGCCAAAGCCTAATGCAGAGCAAGACCCCTACTCTCTCCAATTCTGCGAAGGCTGAGAGGTGAGGAAGCCGCAGAAGTGGTTCATGATGTTGAAGGAAGGAAGCCGTCTCTGTAACATAAATGTGCCCGGTGAAGCAGTGCACCATGCACAAGCTCTAGCTCAGTTCGTGCTTGGCGGTCCTGCAGTGAATAGCAGATGTTCAGTGCAGACAATGAAACAGCCATTAAGAACATTCATGATTCTTGGGAAGAGGTTCAAGTATCAAAATACACAGCCCTCATGGACAACTTTGAGGGGTTCAGAATACAGTGAAGGAATTAGCTGCAAATGTGGTGGGAACAGCAAGAGAACGAGCAGTGGGGCCTGAAGACGTGGCTGAATTGCTGCAACTTCATGGTCAAACCTGAGCGGGAGAGGAGCTGCTCCTTACGGACGGACATGGAAGTGGCCTCGTGAGACGGAACCCACTCCTCTGAAGATGTTAAGACTGCTGAAATGACAACAGAGGGTTTAGACTACAACCTCAACTTAGTTGATAAAACAGGTTTGAGAGGACTGACTCCAATTTTGAAAGAAGTTCTGTTGTGGGCCAGATGCTATCGGGCAGCATTGCATGCTCCAGAGAAACTGTTAACCAAAGTCGATCATTACAGCCAACCTCACTGGTGTCTCATATTAAGAAACTGCCCCAGCCACCACCCTGATCAGTCAGCAGATCAATTCTGAGGCAAGATCATCCACCAGCAAAAAGAGGATGATGCTCTGAAAGCCCAGGTGGTGATTAGAATGTTAAAACAATGAAATATGTTTACATTGAGGCATGTACATTGTGTTTTCAGACATAATGTTATTGCGTGCTTAACAGACTACAGCATAGTGGAAACATAACTTTCATAGGCAGCAGGAAACCAAAACATTTGTATGATTTGTTGCAATATTTGCTTTATTGCAGTGGTCTGGAGTCGAGCCAGCAACATCTTGGAGGTTCGCCTGTATTATATTCTGGTAAGATGTTAAATTTCCTGATTTGGATCATTTTATTGTATTTAAGTGATAGAAAGTCATGTTCTTGGGAAATACACGCCAGAGTGTTTCGGGAGAAAGGGGGCTGATGTCTGCAACTTAACATATATATGGTATTTACATGAAAACATATAGATAGAGAAAGAACAGGGCAGTGTCAGTGATGGTGAATTTGGGTGAAGGGTACACAGGAATGCCTTATATTCTTGCAACCTGTCTGTTGAATTTATACCAAAATAAAAAATTATAGAAAATAATAACTAAAAAATGAGTAAGTAGCCCCAAACCTGTGATGTCATGCTGTAACCCTGCAGCGCTCTTTCAGGGTATCGACTTCCTCCAGCCCTGAAACACACCCGTGCCCCCTTGGTGCCCCCCAGGGCGCTGGAGACGGTTGTGCTCAGGTGGGTGGCCCGTTGCTCGGACGGTTTGGATGTCCTTATCTCCTCCTCCTCCTAGCTCGAGAGATGCCAG